>NC_051059.1:25091470-25211470 GCF_904848185.1 Acanthopagrus latus
ACTCTCTGCTACTCTTTTAAACCAGCTCCCACACCAGTGTGATGAAGCACTATCAAGTCTGCAGGTTTGAGTCCCTGGAATGTCACGGAGGGCAGGTATCACCGGGCTAATGTGCGGTACATTACACACATTTAGTCATACTAGAGGCCAGTCGCCACTCTCCTCACTGGCTGTACCACTGGACTGTTAAGCCTCCCATGGCCCCATTAGGCCACATAGCTGACATTCCTGATGTGGGACCAGAGCTGTACAGAGTCATCAGCCCTTAAACCCTGTCACTGTAGAGCCCGGAGTGGCAGTCATGTAGGCTGGAGGGTATTAAAGTCACAGTACACCTTTTTTTTAAAAAATGTTTAAATCAATGAACCTAATACACGTGATCAGTTTTTAAGCATACATTCCCTAATGTTCTCTCTAACAGGCTATTGAGTGATTTTGTGTGACGCTTCGTGTAAACGTGCCTCAGTAGAGTGATCAGTCATCAGGTGAAGGAGAGCAAGGACACAAAAATGACACTAACAGCAAAAACACAATCAGATGAAATCAAGTCTTTGTGCTCTGGGTCGACAGTCTGAAGCCCTTTACACACTGAAAGAGACACAATGTTTTGGAGGCATCGAGGTGGATTTTTCCGTCTGTCACGTCACAACTCATGACGACAGCAGACATACTGATCGTTTACGTTTCATGCCATCAACCCGAATTTCATAAGACACGACATGTCTTATAAAGACAATGTGATAAAGGTGAGTAACCTTAATTGCCCCCTGCACTGAGGCTGTTATATCCATCTGTGATCTCTTCAAATCCACCAGACTGTTTTGATAAAAACAGTAATTTCACCTTGCAGAACAAGGGAGTCACTAATCTACTGCTGCTCTGAGCTGTTAGTAAATGTATAACTTTGTTGTTTAAATGTGTTCATTCATCTTAACTGACAGACGGGCAGCTAAGATGAACCCCCTGCTGTGTGACCCAGAGACAAGGTGCTGCTGGTCCTGCTTATTCTGTGCTAAGCATCATCTTAATGTGATGATATACCCATGCTGTGTTTATCTGACATCTCCGGTGCATATGAGCGGCTCATTAACAGCTTAGTGTATCCTCCAGCTTGCAGTATTGATGAATGCACAGCTCGTTAGCTCTCAATAACTCTGTCAAGAGATTCCAACTCACGACCAAACGCCAATACCAAACCAGTAAATTCAAAATTTTCCCACGTATTTTTTAGATTTACAGCTTCAAGCATCCTTAACAAATCTTCAACAAATCAGTAGCAGTAAACTTCCAATGACTGATATCAGGTTGATGCCATCAGAATTCAGTTACACAGCCGACATCATGCTGGATCATGAACGTGGTGAGTTTTGGCCACGCAAATAATATTATTTTATTTCTGTGACAGCTCCAAAACGCTGCAGTAACTACAAAACAAGTCAGGTGGATTAAAAAAAACAAAAACGAACTAAAACCATCACCATGTTAACTAGTTTAGTCAAACTAAATCCAAACATCCATCCTTTGTTTGAGTCGTATGACCTTCAGGAGTTTGTTTTGCTTTATTGTGTAATATTCTTATTCAGTTTTCCTGTGTAACACTTTGGCATATGTTATATATAATACACACACACCCACCTTACATATGGCCGCATTCTCAAGTAAGCTTTTCAGCACACACACACACACATTATATATGCAGTATATACACGCCATTTATTATTAGGTACTGCTGTTTTTCCAACAAACAACTGCTGAGTTGACGGAAATGGAAGCACACGTACACACTCGTCTTCCATCTATAATACGACCCTGCAATTAAATGGGACTTGTGGGACAAACACACACCCTGCTAAGTCGTTTGACACACACACACTAACTCACACACAAGAAGAAGAAGGCACCACACTGTTTGCTTTAGTGTGTGTGTGTGTGTGTGTGTGTGTGTGTGTGTGTGTTCACCAGGTGACTGCACTGAAAGCTAAGCTGTAGTGATCCGCAAGCTTCTGCTGGTCCAGGTTTGTCTACTGACTCCAAAACTTTTCCTCCATATCACTTCACTGCGTATCAAATCCACATCGCTGGTTTTATACCAAGTCAACCAGCTGAAGTCGAGCAGACAGCTGTGTGTGTGTGTGTGTGTGTGTGTGTGTGTGTGTGTGTGTGTGTGTGTGTGTGTGTGTGTGTGTGTGTGTGTGTGTGTGTGTGTGTGTGTGTGTGCTTGTGCTTATTCAGCTGTTGTTTTCAGACACAAACAGTGCTAAAACAAGTGGACGCCGACTGGCTGACCGCAGGGACAGAACAGAGGAGAGGGAGGATGAGAAAATGACTGATGGAGAGAGGGAAGGGAGGAGAGGAAGAGGAGGGGGTGGAAGGAGACGAGAGGATATACGGTGAGGGTGAAGATCAAGGAAAAAGAGAAGAGGAATAGAAAGGATAGAAAATAGAAAATAAATAAGTGAGGTGGTAGAGAACGGATGGAGGACGGAAGGAAAGGAAGGATTTAAAAAAAGGGAGGAAAGGAAACCACAAAGATGGTTGAGGAAAGATGAAAGACACAAAGGAAAGAAAAGTAAAGGAATAAAAATGGAAAGGAAAGTAAAATATAGAAAATGAAAAGGAAATCAAATGGGTGGTGGAAGATGGACGGAAGCTGGAAAGGAAAGGAAAGGAAAGGAAAAGAAAAGATAGAAAATGAAAAGGAAAAGGAAATGAAAAGGGTGGTAGAGGATTGATGGACTCTGGAAAGGAAAGGGGAGGAAAGGAAAGGAAAGGAAAGACAAAAGAAAGAGAAAGGGACTGCAGAGGAAAAGGAAAGGACAAACGATGGACAGAACAGAAAAGGAAGAGAAGAACAGGAAAGAGATACAAACAGAGAGGAATAAAGAAAAGTGTAGGAAATTAAAGGACATTAAATGAGAAGGACAGTTGGTGAAAAGTAAAGGGGCGAGTGAAGAGCAGATAAAGAAGGTGAAAGGGAAGGTGAAAAGAAGGGAGGATGAAGGAAAGAGGAGAACAGAGATGAATGGAGGGGTTAGGGAGGTTGGGAGACCGAGCGCAGGGCAGCTCTGCCTGACTTACATCATGTTGGTCAGAGTTACATAACAGCTCTGCCTCAGTCACCATCACACACATTATTATTACAGAGTCTGTGTTAACTGTGTCTCGGTTTGTTGACGTGGCAGATTTGGTTCAAAATGCGGTTTGCAGAGTAAAAATGAGGCTGTGTTCAGAAGCATTACCTGTGACTCTTCACCTCCAACAGCCACATTCATCAGAAAAATAACTTCTCTCATCTCGGCTGCGCTCTGTTAAAATAGATTCCTGGCCTGCTGCTTCTTTAAAAACAGCCTTTATATTATTCTCTGTGCCTTCAGGGCGAGTAAACTTCACAGAGGGGACCCTCACCCTGATCCTTGATCTGCCTGATCTGCTTCACCGTCTCTTTGAGGATGGCGCATTTGTCCGGCTTGACGTTGAGGTCGTCCATGTCGTTGATGTTGGCGAAGATCAGCTCGGCCAGCTCCTCGATGTACTTGTTCTCCTGCTCCCGGTTCCTCCTCTCAGTGCTCCTCTTAGGGCTGCAGGATACACAGGGGGAAACAACAACAACATTTACACATAAAAATTGGTGAAGTGAGGAAAGCAAGTGCTGAAATACCGTCTACGGTGTGAAATCTCTCAAAGGTTAAATAAAGAAAACCAGCTGAACGTTCACCTGAGCCGGATCTGCTAGCATTAGCGAATTGTATCGCATTATTACTACAACTGGGGACACCACCACTGCTGCGCTCATATATCATATGAGAGGCTTCATTATGTTTAATGGGCTTCTCTTCTTTTATGACTTTGTGTAGTGATTAGTTTGTCTTTGTGCAGCGCCGACAGCCAGTCGGCTTCCAAACAACCTGAGCTACGACATCCACGTGTCCTCGTTCTAACCTCCGCGCAGCACAACTCAGTACATCGTCGCTACAACCTTCACACATCCTCTCGGACGCCGAAGCACAATGACTTGTTAGCCTTCATATAAACTGTCGTCTGTAAAAGTGCTGCGGCAGCATTTTTCTTCATCGACCTGCGAGAGCCTCGTCTCATCTCGCTAACCGTTCCCTCGCCTCACATCACCTCACCTCACCGCGCCCAGCCTCGCTTTGTCTCTCGCCCCCTGAATAAAAAGTGCTGAATTTGTTTTGCTTGTTCACAACAACATGAATCGTTTACAACCAATTAATGATTATTTCTTTAGAATAAAAGCACATTAATTTTTCTGTTAATATTGCACTAGAGAGGTTATGAAGCATCCTAAAGTGTATTATAAATTACTAGATGAATAAGAACTACGTGTGGTTATTGAGAAGAGACGTGTTTATATTATTAACATGTACTGAGACTGTGGACTCAGTCTGAAGGTGTTTACCTGGGGCCCAGGATGTCCGACTGACACTCCTTCCTCTTCACAGACTCCCCCCCTCTGGGGGGCTCTGGGGTGTTTCCCCCCCCACTATTCATCTTCAGCAAATATCAGCACCTTGAGAGAGGACAGAATGAAAAAGACAACACGTTAATCAGTCAGACGGTTGGCCAGAACATATTAAAATAGATGCGAGGATATTACGATTCATGCCATCAGTATTTGTCCTACATAGCAATAGTGAAACAGCAACATTTAAATGATTACAAAGCAACAGGAAGAACTGTTCCTGGAATTGTTTCTACATGTTAGATGCAAATCACTTCCAGGAGCTGCGTATCATAATATTTAGCTACTGTCACAGCACGAGGCCTGAACCAAAGAAGTGATATTCTATAGAAATTTACATTTCATTATTTCAAACACATCCTAATCATGATTCCTGTTTTTTTTTTCCACTATCAATTATTCTGCAGCTTGTTTTCACGATTGCCTGATAATGTTATCTACAAACACAATTCCTCAGAGATCAAAATTAAATAATAAACTGATCATAGCAGCTCCAGTCCTGATGGCTTGCTGTTAAACGCATGATGCACCTGATCGGCCTCTTTATTGAAATGCAAAAAATAAAAAATAAAAAAGCCCATGATGATGCTTTTAAACTGGACACTCTGGCTCCAGGCTGCACCGTGGAAATTAAAAACCTCAACTTTGACGTTGGGAAAGTGTCCTTATCTCAACTCACTGAGTTTTGACAGCATTATTAACCGCGGTTATAAGCAGATAAGAGTTAATGTGCTTCAGATGTACACGACCTGTGTGATGGTGCTTAATCAAACAGGGGGCGTGCTCGTGACTCATGTAGACAATGTATCTGTGTTATGTGCCTGCAGGCAATATGTGGGAGGCCCAGTGGGAACGCAGTAGGTGTCAATAATTACTTCGGTTAGAAACAGCTAATTCATGCAGGCATTCACACTGATATACACCATCATTTTGAGCAAATAAGTTCAAATTGTCGCGATAGTGTTTACTCGATCCTGTGAGTGCTGTGTGAGGCTGAAGAGGAGTAAAGTATAGGGTAGGTGGAAAGAAGATGAAACACTCCTTTGGCAGGGAAAGTTGCACCATATGGTCGCCTCACGCTGCGAGACCTTCTAACAAGACACTGATGACAAAACTCATCTTGTTGGCCCAACACTGCGTTTGTCTTTGTGGGATTTAACAGCCCACTTTCAGCATGTCTGCATCATTCCTGCAGACAGAGAGAGCACTGTCATGTGAACTCCTGGGTGTTGGTGTTCACAGCAAGCTCTGACACTATCTGGTGAATTTCTATTATCACTTTTCTGATGCTAATTGTTAATTTAAGATGTGATTTTTGCTCTCTCTGTCTTCTTTTATGGCAGTTTTTGGACTGGAGATGAGATCATTTCTGCACCAGAGAGACGCAAGAAACACAAAAAACAGCATTAAGTGCTTCCACTAAAAACAGCAGCAGATCCAATGTCAGTAGTCCGACAAGCTTGAAATCGACACTTGCAGTTATTTGCACTCTAATTAAGTCAATAATGCTGCTGTCGGTCAGATCAATATCTGTAACAGTCAGTTATGGTAAGTTTTTAAACATACGGTTTAGGGCTGCGTAATACATATCGTGATGATTATTACAGATAATTTGATATTACTCACAATTAGCAATGATTCTTTTCACATCACAGTTCATTCTTTAGACTGCAAAAAATATTAAAATCACAATTTGTAGTCCAAGACATCTCTGCAGAACTACAGTTCATTACCTCCGCTCTGGAAAGTTTTGTTATCGCCCGCGTCCGTTTGTTTGTTGGTTGGTTTGTCGGCGGGTTTATACAAAAACTACTGAGCGGATTTCCACGAAATTTAGATGGATGGAGGATGGATCTCTGCCCAGAACAGAACCAATTAACTTTTTGTATGGATCTGGACAAAAGGGATGGATCCAGGAATTTTGTTTCTGTGTGATCTTGATTTAAAAAAAAAAAAATCAGGCGATTTAAAAATAAGGCGGCTGGTGTCTTTGAGTGAGTATGAAATGGGGACTGTTGCAGCTTCTGCAATCTGGATATTGCACACATGTTGATTAATTGTGAAGCCCAAATACAGCTTAAAAAATAAGTTTATAGGGACAATCTTGTCTTCTGATGAGGCTTAAACATGATTTCTTCAAACAAGCTGATGAACATAAAGACGATGAGAAGATTTTAAAAGAAAAAGTAAAATGATTGGAATTATTATTTTCTATTAAGATGCAAAACGGCATCTTGTGCTGCTGAATGTGACATATTGTCACTTACAGTATGTGTACGATCATATACACAGAGCAGCCTTTAACGCAGGGAGAAGCAGTGCTCGTCAGGACGGTGGGCCTTTAAGGCCCTTCAACAGGCCAACACATCACCTGACTGTTACATAACAGCCGGTCTGTGGGGCTGATACACAGCAGATGAAGGCAGGAAAGAGGGATAAGGGAGAGAGAGAGAAAACAAGAGGGAGGGATAGGGAGGGTGAAAACAAAGGAGATGAGAGAGAAGTGAAGAGAAAGATGATGGAGAGACGAAGAGAAACGTGGAAGAGGAAAGCACAGCGGAACGAAGGGGAGGCAAAGGATGAAACGGGTGAACAGTATCTATCGGTGCATATGTGAAGTGAGACAAATGGGTGTGGATGGGGGTGAAAGGAGGAGGAAAATGGGTAGAGGGGCATCTGTTGCTCTAAATAATATGGCCTGAGGAGGAGGAGGAGGAGGAGAATATGGCCTAATTACACCAGGAGAGGAGCTGCACACTGGAACAGGCATCAGTGTGATTGTATTAATCCTTTCGATATCGTAAAGAAAGAAATATGCATGTCTATTTTTTTTATTATCAAGCAGATCAAGGTGCCAACACCGTGAAAGTATCAATATGATCAGTCCACAAAGGAATGTACACGGACCACATTCAGCCAAGACTTCTGTAAGGTTGTGATGTCGCAAACACAACATAAGCGTGGTTGCAAAAACAAGACACAGTGGGCAGGACTTGAAAATGAGCTTATTGTCAGAACTTTAAGTAGGAAAAAATAAATAAAAATCACCCCGAGCACAGAGTCAGACATTTAAAAACTCTGTGTTGTCATGACTGACAGCAGGTTGTTACTGGTTACATGAAAAAGGTGACGTGGTCATTGTGTTGACTCTAACATCATCATCGTCACGAGCACGACTGGGTGACCTCAGAAGTTGATGAAAGTCTGACTGAAGGTGTACACACACTCTCACACACACACACACACACACAAAAACACACACACTTAAAGCTGCTGAACTAATTTAAACATTTCAATGACTGTCTGAAGATCCACATGTGCCCACTTTTCACAAACGCATACCAGACAGAGGGAGGCATATGGTTTTGTGAACTCACAAACAAACACACACACACACACACACACACACACACACACAAACAAGCACACAATGAATTAACACTAATGTAGCCTGCGACAAAAGCCTTTGCCCCCGTTCAGCCCGATACTAATGCAATCAGAGGAGCCGAGAGCTTCACAAAGTGAAGCCATTTAAAAACAATTTGAGCCGGAGAGAGGAGACGAGGCCAGAGGGTCAGAGCGGCCATTAAGGAATTAAAGCTGGAGATCGATCACAGGCTGCTTAAGGGGACTCTGTCTCCAATAGAAACCATCGCTCCGCAGTTCCTTTGTTTTGAGTTTCTGAAAAAAACTCGAGGCTTTCACAGGTGTGTTTGTGTTCTGTTTAACTGATCAATCGTTTTAAAAAAGGAGGGGAAACGCGTCTAAACTGGTTGTTAATTATTAGAAACACAACCACAAATATACAATCTATCATACAAAACTATCCGCTAATTTGTTTTCAGTCATGCTAAGCTGTACAAACTTTAAATACTGAAATGAAACATTGCTACCGTAACACCAAATAATAAACGCTGAAACAGAATGATATTGTGCTTACTGTAAACCTGCAGTCGGTATAAGGGGGACTGGTTTTCCTATATTGGTTCAGGTGTGTTATCATTTATTTAAATACAAACGGTCTTTCTGGTCTGTTCACCTTTCAAGGAACATCCCTTGAAACACACTTCCTGGCATGTTACAGGTGACAGGGAGGAAGGGAGGTGTCAGGTTACAGCCAGATGGAGGTCAGGTGGGGAGAAAGAGAGATGGACACACGGCGGTGCAACCTGTTTAATCATAAATATGATTGCCTGCTAAAATTTTTTAAAAAATAATAATGAAATGGCACACAAAAGCGCAGGAAGGATTTTCAATACGGTCCAGATAACAGTTCTGTACAATGCTGACTGGCTGTGAAGCTGAATAAATGGTTGGCAGGATGTGACAATCACCATTTGCATGAGAGGCCTACCCTGACAAAATGATAGTTGTCATGGAAGTAAAGCACACTATGGGCTGCTATTAAAGTAATGAGTCATCGTCAGGCATTAGCCTGCAGAATAATTGAGGTTTTGAGCATGTAACAAAAAAAAAAAACAACTGACCACGCAGTCTTATGCAATGACTGACAGCACAGAGTTAAACCTAATGTGTTTTTTACAGGGTTGGTGGAAAAACTTACTGTTTACTGTAATAACAGTTTTTTCACCTTTACTTTTAGAGGTATTAAATGTATAATGTCAGAGTTATTATCCCCATCAGTTACTGTTTTCACTGCATGTTGAGACAATCCAGCCAGAAACAAGCGGTCCTGAATTTTTAACCCCTTCAGGTCGGTGCACCTTTGAAATCATCACTGATGTTGTCAGGAGAATTACATCCAGCAGTGCTGCACCTGTCCAAGGATCAACCTTTCACCGCCTGAAAACAATGCACGGCTCACAACGTAAACCTAGCTTCATTATTTCATCCGTTATCTCAATCGTTTGTGTCTATTTATTTTCTTATTACCCATTTACCTCCTCAGTCTTCCTCGGAAATCAACCACATATGTTGACTGTAAAAGCAGCTAATTAGGAAACCATATTTACATTTTATTGGTAGGTAGCAAACTTTATTGACTTTAGTAATTATCACTGCAGTAAAGGAAGCAACGGTGGTTGCTTAATGAGTGTGTTCACCACCAGTCGAGCTAGTTTGACCGCAGGATCATTTGTGTTTATTCGCCCCGAACAACCAGATTACTGTACGTTAGCCGTAAGCTAGTGAGCAACACCACACACACCGCGGGCGTTAATGTGTGTGTGTCTGTGTTTGAATTTAGGTCAGTTCTCTGTAAACTCAGCTCTCACCGGAGATCCTGGTTCTCTCTCTTCTTTTGCTCCTCTCCTCTCTGTAATGTTGAGCTCGTGAAGTAAAGTACATTTCCCTCCTCCCCAGCTCCAGTCAGCTCCCAGCATGACAGAAGATAAAACACTCGACAATGCAGATCACCTCCACAGATCACTGCTGCAGTCAGGTTCATAAACGGGAGTGAAAATAAATAAACTTTTTTTAAAATCGCAACACACAATATTACGGAAAAAAAGTCTTTTGTTTTTTAAGATGGCAGCAGAAATTACGTAGGTAAATAATGTTATTATTTTTATCCAAACCTCAATGTTTCCCTAAACCAAACCAGCACATTTTCTTGCATAACCGAACCAAAGTGAAAGAAAACAACAAAGCTCCAGTACATTTGTCGCTGGTCTGCTGCAACGGTCTCGTATTAGGCCTAAGGATGAGAAAAGGTATAAAACAATCTGATTGAACCGTTTCCAATAATATATATAAGTAAACAATCTTTGGGGAGGGTTTATAAGCAGACACAGCTTCTTTTCAAGCGTTCACAAGTTGAAATATACCCAGAGCGTTTTCTGTTTTCGTGAAGAAAAAGTCCTCTGATAGAAGACAGTGGAACAAGATAATAAAAAGGAGGATCATGTTTAGCACTGGGGGGGGTGTAAACATGACTTGTTTGACGGCGGTGAATGAGAGGTGGTACGCTCCCCACGTTGATGTCTAAGCCTCAGTCTAAGCCAGCAAACCCTCCCATCACACACGCACATAAAGTAGATTTAATACCCTGCTGAGGCTGGATTAAGCACAGAGGCTTCTCCCACACTGAAGGGCCTGCATCATATGCACGGGTGGGTGTGCTTGTTTGTGTGCGAGTGCTTCGCTGTGCGTCGGCGTGTCCACGTCAATACGTCCAATCTCTTTATGTGCATCTCTGCTGTTTAGTGCCGCGGTGATGCTGCGCTGAGCCCGTGGCTTTATGGTCTGTGGTTTACCGCCTGTTGCTGGGGACAACAAGCATTTTGTTGATCTAGCTCTAGCTTCGTATCTCTGGGCCGGATCAGAGACAGTAACATCTATACATCACGGTAACTTGATTTTGAAAAGACAGCACTTCTTAGATTTCCATTTCACAAGGACTACTGTCACAAAACATGTATTTAAAAAGTACAACAGTGGAGAGAAACTTGTACAGGTGCTTCTGTTGATACCCTGAGGCTCATTAGAGCAAACCATATTAGACTTCAGATAAAACTTCTGACTAAACCAACAGTAAAATGAGCTCAAATATGAATAACAAGTTAGACTACAAAGTACAAGGCACTCCTCCACAAACTTCTGCCAACAAGGAACGATTCTCCGACTTGGTGTTTGGGCTGAACACATTATTGAAACTGATTACTCTTCCTCTTGAGACGCTCAAGACTGCATCTCCATTAAGTTTGCAATTACAGCTAATCAAAGAACTCATTAGTCATGCTGATAGACAGGTGAGTTCCAAATAAAACACACAGGCAAATGAAAGTCCATTGTAAACAGTAACCACATTTCAAATAAGTACATTTCTGTATACAGACTGGCGGTTCTTTAAACGAACATGATATCTTTAAAGACTGTTGCAAACACATCTTGCTTTTTGACTGTTTTCTTACTTTGAGACTGGGTTTGAAATTTGGGGTCGAAACCTTAAACTCTCTCTTATCAAACTTCTTCTCAAGAGTCTTGAGCGTCCAAGATGTCAACTTTTAAGACACCAAGATTATACTGCCTTTCATATTCAACCAAACAACGGAATAATAAATGCGTCCGATGATTTTATGGCCTTTAAACTGTTTTCCCATTTGTGGCTGCAGATTCTGTAACCTTTGACCTCAAGGTGATAAAACCTCCATGCTGTGGCCTGAACGTACCTCATCTATTCTTATTTTACTTCCCAACTCCAGTGTTGCAATTGGATGTATGTGTGTGTGTTCAGCCCTCTGAAAGTGAGATAAGGGCTAAACTGATATGCTGCACAAAGCCTGAAAAAAAAAAAACTGTTACAACCAAAAATAGATCATTAAAGATTAGCTATTTCGTTGCCTGCTTATATCAAGCCCTTATTTGGAGCTTAATTGGAATTAATGTGGCTGACATTAATACTCTGGATATGGGGTAACAATTTAGGTCCCTGATTACGTCACTCGACCATCCAACAACCAATGAACGTCCAGTCTGAAGACCAAATCACTGCATCCAGCAGCATCTTTCTTCTTTACCAGCTGTCTGTTATCAGAACTGTACAAACCAATAGTTCAGGGACTGGCCTGTTAGTCACAAAAACTCAACAAATATAGTGAACACTGTTTGATTGCTATTTTCTAGGACATATTTCACCATATTTATTATCAAATTATCAAATATTTAAGGAATGTTTCTATATTGATAGCTGAAACCACATAATTTTGAGAGTAATGATTCACTGGTAACTCCCTAAAAGCCGGCGACATTTCAAATTCCACTTTCATGTTTTTAAATGGGGGTTTTGACAGGTGGTCAACCAATTTACGTCTGAAAGCCACCTGGCAGCCTGGTGTGGGTTTTTTTTTTTTTGTTGAATTGTCGTCAAAGTTTCCGTGGACTCCTGACACCGGCGTGCTGAAATGGAAAGCAAACGTCTTTCTGTATGCTGTGAAACGAGTGGCTATAAAAATTCAAGCTGTACACATTAACCCACTTCAACTGATGCCCTTTATACTGGCTAACCAGCTTCTCCACCACACCCTTTCCTGTCTCAACAAATATAGACTAATTGGTATTTGAATAATAACACAAGTAAAAGTGATGTGTCGTAATAATCCAGAGTTACCTGAGCGTTGTTCCAGTCCTACAATTCTATTTTTTCTTTTAAATTGTAATACCATAGAATCTCAGTTATTTGATTTAAGGCTGTGTTTCTGTGCAGAAACACGTGCAACAAGCATCAGAATCAAAAGAGACTTCAGATAAACTGTTTCTGGACAGCTTGTTTACAGGCTGCTCAGCCAGCAGCTGCTCATTACTCTGCATGTGCAGCTTCATGTAATGTGAGAGCCCGATCGATTATAGAGCAGAATCAATAACATTGAACATGCTTGCCCAGTTGCTAACTCAATTGTGAACAAACACACACACACACACACTTACACAAAGAGATACACGCTGCCAATATCCAACATTTGAAAAAACACACACCAAATGCAATATCCTATGTGTACCAATTTGCACATGCGACAGTCATTCTATCCATCACACACACACACACACACACACACACACACACACAGACGAAAGAAGAGGATGAAGAAGACTGGATGCAAACGCCCATCCTGCAGACTTGTGGACAGAGCCCTCTCCGACTTTAGTCATACATACCATGAATGTTAGAATTGGCCTAAATGACTCAAGTAACATTTTAATAATACGTTTTTATTTTGGTATTTTTTTTAGTCAGTAATGGGAAAAACTACAAAGTCACACCCGTATTGCAATAAATTGTGGGAAATTGAATCAGTCAAGTCCCAAAGGACTCTCTGGAAGTCTGCAGAAAGTCCGCTTTAGAGCCCTTGAATTAAATTAATTGTGGGTTTGGACAGCCTTCTCAGGAAGGTGCCAGCAAAGTCGGCAAGTCTGCAAGAGCTGTGAGGTCCAGACATTTGGAGGCAGCGGAAGAAAAAGATAAAGAAGAAGAACAAGAAGAAGAAGAAGAAGAAGAAGAAGTGCAGCACGCTTTTGTTGCACTCATGCATTCAAACTGCTGCATTTGAGCAGAGCCACGCATGTGTACGAGTTTTAACAAATCAAATGTTGTCACAAATCTTGTCATCAAATTATCGGTTAACTTATTGATAGAAAATATGATAACCGAAGCAGCTAATTATAAGTGTGCTACTTAAAAACACCGTGTGAATCTGACGGAGCTGAAAGCTGACCACAGCAGAGAAAAACATTTGTGTCCAAATTTGGTGCAGAGGTCGAACTCTGGACCCTTGAACGTGCAAAGTTTTCCAATATGCATGCATGAGGCGGTCAGGCTGTCAGAGTGAAGCCTGTACAGACAGAGAGCGAGAGGCTTTGTTTACTGTCAGTGACACTTGCTCTCTCATCATGCCCTGTGTGGCAGCTGAAGTGCTGTGCCACATGCAACATTCGACATTTGGCCACATCAAGCTTCATTTCTCAGACAATCAATACAAACGAAGGAGAGAAATTCCCAAGAAACTAGAACGAAGGGTTTGAACCTTATTCATAATGGGGGTGTGACAGTACGGTGAGCTATTAATCAGGTCAGGACACAGGATGGGTTGATACACCCATGATAGATTTGGTAAAATGTGACAGCAGATGATTCTCTGTGACATTTAACAGATGGAATCAGCAAAACTGAATCAACGTTCACATTTAAATTCCCTCTGAGGACCAGAAGCCATGATAACACTGCGCTGCGCTACACTGTGCGGGCCAATACAGCTAAATCAAATCTCACATGTGATAATAAATGATATCAAATCCATAAAGGCACTAACAGATTGGATACAATGCAGCTTCATCTGATTTGACAGTTTAACTGGCTGGAGATGAATCAGAGGTCTGACATCTTTTTTCACTGTCAAATTCAAGCACTTTCAAGGTGCATTTTCAAGCTCTTCCAGCAAGCTACACCCGTGGTAGATAACATATCTATATACATTTATATCAAAATAATAATTTCCACTATTACGTTATTCATTATGTCAGATTAAACCAGATGTTCTTTTGCTGTAAACATCAAAATTATGTTTCGCCAACCACAGACAATGTTTACTGTTTAGAAATGTGTCACCTCTCTATACAAGTAGATTCATCTAAGCAGTTTTGAGGACTTTATTATAATTTTATAGGGTTTTCATGGATTTCCTACACCTGTACGAACCCTGGTTAGTTAACTGACAGGACGAGTGGCGCATCTTTAATATACATGCAACCCAAAACGAAAGCAAAAACATTTAGGCGTACTGCTGCTGGAGTTTTACATTGTTCTACTGGCCTGGAGGTCAAACTCCACAGTCCACCCACTGATTGACTTATCTGCTGTTGAAGAAAGTGCGAGTGTGAAAATTAACATACAGTCACAGCTGAGTGGCTTCATACAACTCTCCCGTTTGTGCAGTGTACATATGAAAGCTTTCATACGGAGAAAATACCTCAAACAATGTTGCTCAGTACCTCCAAGAACAGAGCAGATCCGGTCATCATTCGGTCAACTACACCGGCCACTCGTCATCAAGAGGAAAATATAAAATATTGGTTTGTTGTTACACTTGTTGTCATTCAGTCAACCTCTCTTATGACAAAAGGCTCATTAGTATTAACTTCTGGAAACGTCCTGTGTAAGAAAACCGTCACACCTCGTATTTTTTCTAACTTGTGCACCGTCACCATGAAACTTTGGTTCACCAACTCGCTTCGGAAAAGCTGCGAGGATGTTGCTGACGATTTCTGACGATTCCTCCACCACCCCCCCCACCACCCCCTCTGAATTAGCCGCCGTGCATGAAGTGAACCTGCTGCTTTCTGAATGACTGTTCACAACAGTTGTTATTGAAGCGGAGCAAACTGTGTAAACAGTGGGCCAGTTACACCTCAGGTGACAGAGCAGCTACAGGCCTGCTGACTGTGCACTCTGTCGGTGTGTGTGTGTGTGTGTGTGTGTGTGTCAGAGTGAGACCAGTCATTCATAACCACTCCCCCCACAACACATACACCAACACACACGCACGCACACAGTGTCAAAACCCACAATAATACATGACAGCTCAAAGTCCAAGCCTGACTACGACACTGTGAGCATCAAACTCCTGCTCATTTTGTCTATTTCCTACTAAACCGTGATATTCTAATTATCATTAAACAACTTAAGATGTGTCATACAGCTTCATATAATCAAAAAAAAAGTTATTCTGATAGTATATTTACCCAGAGAGGAGATAACAGAGACTTTCAAGTTCACTACAATTTATAATTAAAAGCCAAAAGTTATCAGAACAACAGCTCAACTATTTTCATTCAAAACAGGAGTGCAAATTTACCTGACAGGTACTTCAACACATGGACTAACAGCTCAATCTAAGTTATTATGTTTACTAATAAAAGGTTTGCTTCAAACTTGCTTAAACACCTCAATCATTAAAGTAAATGTAGCTCAAAAATAATTTAAAAAATAAAAATAAAAATGCACTGTGCCTTTAAATCTGTAGAATAGACTCAGAGTACCGATGGCCACTTACCTCTGCTTTGGCTAAACCAGTCCATAACCAGTCCAGAGCCGGCTGACCATCCCATGCCGGGTGGGCGGGCGGGCGGACACACCGGTTACCACACCATACACACAGTCACACACCACACTGACACACACTCTTTTTGTATTTCCCCTGTTTTCTCTGTGCGATTACCTCCGTTTGTGTGTGTGTCATCTGTGCCTAATGACAGCTGACAAACTACATGCCACAAATCCTCTCTCACTCTCTCTCTCTCTCCCTCTCTCTCTGTCCCCTCCCCCATCATGTACACACACACACACACACACACAGACACACATATAGACACACACTCCTCCCTGTCTCCTCCCACAACACACACACATACACACACACACACTCCTCCCTCCTATTAGCCAATGTGCTGAAAAAACCTCCCTCTCTCTCACACACAGCCTTTCTAGATACTGAATGATTTACATGACCTGTTGTTCTTACATTTTGCTCTCACATTACATTCTGTGGCAGTGCAGCACTCAAGTATCATTTCTTTTTATTATTATTATTTTTTTAAACACAGATATTGACCCTTATAATCGAACTTGTGAAAAATAAGCTCAGCATTTTGAAAAATATATATATTTATTACCAGTTCCCGGCTCAGTGTCCAGAATAAAACTGTAAAATAGGGTCAAATAACGTTTACATTTCTTGTATACGTGCTGAATTTCAGGCTGGAAGGTGGAGGCAAGAGTGAGAGTCAAGACTGGGTTTTTAAACATTTGTAGACATGAAACCACTGGATATTTCTTCAAGTTGTAGGGGTTGTTTCTGTCAACAAAACCAGGTATTTTTAAGCTAAAACATGACCATTCTCTCACCGTTACCAAGTGTTTTATCGTGCCTAAACCTAGCGAGACCGTAAGCACAGTATAAAATAAAATGTCAAATTGGACCTAAGTATTAAGTTGCAGCATCAGGAAATGTACAGTTTCAACACATCAATCCCCGTTTTTTGAACACGAGCTTCACAACAAAGTGTGAAGACAGAAACACAAGTGAAAGTGAGAGAGAGACAGCGAAGGAGAGAGAGAGAGAGAGAGAGAGAGAGAGAGAGAGAGAGAGAGAGAGAGAGAGAGAGAGAGAGAGAGAGAGAGAGAGAGAGAGAGAGAGAGAGAGAGAGAGAGAGAGAGAAGGGTAATTTCAAAAATGACAAAAGCTGTGAGTGCTGGTGGGAGCAGCTGTGCTTCACAGGTCGCTCGCGCACACAAACACACACACACACACACACACACACACACACACACACACACACATCTTCCTTCTCTTTCACTTTCCATGTTGTCATTCCAGAGTGTCCATGTTTGCTTTTTGATCCCGTTACAGTTACTGGCACCTTTGATCTGACCCCGGTCACATCTGGGTGCTACAGTGCTCATAACCTCACGTCTTATTTATAGAAATTATTTAGAGAGTGATCACTGCAAAATTCAAATTCACACATGTTGATGAGCCCTGTGGTGCTGAGCAGTAAAACACTTTACGTATGTTAACATCTCGGTTGCCAAGTTCATCTGAATGTTGGATTTTATATTCTGTTTTATATGTCAAACCCATTTAAGTTTTACACCTTTAAAAAAAATCTTCATCATTGACCGAGAAATGACCTTTGACCTTTTCCATAAAATTAACTCGGGGTCATGACCTCAAGGCTGTGACAGGCAGACAACTGACATCATTAACTTGTTCACTACATAAACAGCTGAAGTATTCCAGATTTGTTTGTGTGGTTTTGCAGAGCTGCTAACCCACTTTGTGATCAGGATCCATTAAAATATATAATATTTCAAACTGGCACATTTATATAATCATCATTATCAAATGTGCTGACTTACCTTATATGCAAAACATCTTGGGTAGACCTCCACAAAGGGTTACCTTGTGACATCATTCAGTCCTCTCTGTAAGACACACAAAACAAGAATAATGATTGAATGGTGAAACAAATAATACACAAATGCTGCATCCTAGACCTCCTGTGATACGATTCAGCAGCAGACTTTCATCAACAATGTCAATGTAAAGATGTTTGTACGTCCTTACTTTGCATGTGAGGCTTTCTGTTTACTCTCGGACCCCCCAGCTGATATAACCCTGGTGTCATCGCTGGTGTTATTGTCTCAGGAACATTCTCACAGATTGTTGTCACGGGCTGAGCAACACTTTCCAAGAACAGTAAACTAACTTTGGTCAGTAAAAAAAAAAAAATTGGTGGACTTTCCCTTTCACGCTGAATGTATAGCGGATGAATCATGTTCAGTTTCCAGTATCGACTCACCGCAGGAGTCGATCCGTCATCAAATACAACTCTGGGCCACACCCGGGATCAAATGTATGTCAAGTAACGCTGAAGAGTTTTCCACAGGTTAAAAACTCATTCAGCAGAATTTCACCTCAAACATCACCCAGTGGTAATGCTGGATGTCTCACTCTTTCCCACAATAACAAGAAAACCTGCTGCTTTTTCCGAGACACTGACCCTTCCTGGGAGGACGATTCAGAGAGTTTTGAGGCCTTTTACACACTGTGAGGTTGACCCGGGCCAGTGTGGTGCTGGTCCAGGTTCATCGAGTTCCCACTGGCTTCGGGTTCACATTCGCAAACATCCTATTTTACAAAACCACTTGTCTTGAATGCCTGAGCTGGAAAAGTATGTACGTTCAACTTTTATTTTTCCATGTTGCTGACGAACTGGGTCTCCACCGAAAAGTCAGATCACATTTCTGTGTTGCTGTGCCCTCGAGCAAAGACAGTCAGCGTCTACCTGCTCACTGGGTGTCAGTCAGTCAATCTGCTGTCCCACCTTGTTTTATGTAATCAAGCAAAAATCCATCTCTTCAGGAATTATCAAGCATCACATGCTCTCCTCAGTGAATCACATCCTCTCTCCCACCACTTCCCTCTTCATGTAACACAAATGTCTTGTAAGAAAGGTTACTATGACTTTGACCCTGCTTATTGCCATTTCTGGTTTGTCATGTTCTTAAAGTGACGCTTGTTACACTTTTTGGAAGTCAAGACCTTCAGATAAATGTCTTTTCCTGAAGTCTGATAAGTGACATTTAAAATATCAAGGGTGAGCTTCTCATTCAGCCTAATAAACTGGAATATTTATCTTTAGGCACTCACTGTAGATGTTGTTCTCCTCATGAGGTTAGCATAGTTGCTACACATTTGCACAGTACTTGGTTTGATGACGATACACTGATGTCAAAATGCAAGATGTCAAACTCGAAGTTTATTAATCTGATTTATTTGTGCAGTGCAGTGGTGAGGTTGCAGAAGAGCGTGACCTGCCAAATCAGAACAGCTTAAAAAGGTGCAGTCTTTAATGTGCTCGTTAGCACAGTGTGCGTCGGCGTGATGGGATGGGAAGCATGACTGTAATCAAGAGCATCAAATGAAAAGTAGTAAAAGAAGAAGTGAGTTTTTTTTTTGTTCAGCTGCCAAATCCGAAACATCTGCTGGCTCTTCCCCCTGCTGTGCGTGTTGTTACTGAGAGTGTGTGTGTGTGTGTGTGTGTGTGTGTGTGTGTGTGTGTGTGTGTG
Organism: Acanthopagrus latus; assembly: GCF_904848185.1. Classification (NCBI taxonomy): domain Eukaryota; kingdom Metazoa; phylum Chordata; class Actinopteri; order Spariformes; family Sparidae; genus Acanthopagrus; species Acanthopagrus latus. The sequence continues at coordinate 25,111,033 of NC_051059.1, forward strand.
TGTGTGTGTGTGTGTGTGTGTGTGTGTGTGTGTGTGTGTGTGTGTGTATAGGGGTAAGACAGCCGTCCTCTCAGGCAGTTGGACACAGCGGACTCAAACCACACAACACTTCACCATGCACCTGCCACCAATGAGAGATAGCTGCATATGTGTACATGTGTCAGAGTGAGTGTGTGTGTGTGTGTGAGTGTGTGTGGGAGGGATGGACAGCTGATCTATGCCCAACTGCTTTGTGAATTGCACAAGCAGGCACAGATGCAACTACAAATGTTTTTTTTTTTTTTTTTTCCCTGCACACACAATGAGAGAAACAGGCCGTGATTCAGCTCGCTTTGTGCATTTGAAAGCTGTGACGAAGGTCAAAGACTCGTAACGTTTTCTGCAATAATTCCCAAGATAAAGACGTTCCTTCCTTCATTGGGACTCAGATATTCTTTGGTGAAATGGGGGTGGTGCTCAATCAAAGAACCCCTTCAATGAGGACAGCTCAGAACAGGCTTCTTGTGTTTGACAGTTAAAGCTAAAAGTGGGGGAGGGAAATGCAAATAACTTAATTACTGTCCCTCAGGGGAGTTTATTGTGTGATCGAGTCAAACCGAAAAACAATTAGCCATCCGCTCTTGCAGTCACAAACAATGTCAATGAGATCTCTTTTTTTAATTAATTGGGGTTTTGTTTCAGCTCTTTGTTTCAGAGGAGCTACTTTTCTCTTTTACCCTTTGCGTCATCATGTCAGAGTCCACGTTTGATTGACAGCAGGATGAGCCATTAAAGAGGCAGGAGAGAAGAAGTAAACAAACTTGTCTTGTTAGCTTCGATACTGACAGCTCAGGACCACACCAGCATCTAAACTAGCCACTTTTTTAACAATATGAAGTTCTATATGGCTGCTTGGCTAAATTAGCTATCTAGCAGTGCAGTTTCCTGCACTGTCAGCAAGTAGAGGAGCAGGACAAGACAAGACATGTTTGTTGTGTACTGTTTGTTGAAAATTAGATGTTAGCTAGAAAGCTAATGTGGGTTGTTGATGTGCGTGGCAAGCTGCTGTCTCAGCCTGTTCTCACTCCAAACTCATCAAATACGGCAGCTTGGTCAGCAGCCCGTCAAACAACGGCACTGTAAGTACCTGCTAGCAACATTTCTGGAGGTGTCGCTCCTGGGTAGCAAAACAAAGGAAGAGACAAGACTGCATGGGGGAACGGTTGGGTCTCGAATCAAGACTTCCATCCGGTAGACTTGACTTCAAATTCTGTCTTTAACAAAAGTTCAAGTTTGAAGCTTAAGATTACCAACAAAAGCTGACTTCTTCTGTTCCTAGATCAAGAACTAACAACTTTCCCAGTTGCACTCTTGATGCCTCCATCATGGCATCAAATGGTCTTTTCTACGACAACGACTGCATCGTGGTTGTATCCCTCTGCACACTCGTCAAGTTGCTGTTCATGAGCTACAGTGTTGACTAACCAACAAAACATATTTTGCAGAATCATAATGTCACAGTGAAGTTCACCTCTGACCTCTCGGTTAAGAAATGTCTTCGTCATTTTATCCTTTTAGACATCTGTGTTACTAATTTTGTCATATTGAGTAATGACCACAAATGTGTTTTGTGAGGTCACAGTGACACTTTACCTTTCACTATGAAAACCTAATCAGTTCATCTTTGTAGTGGATGTTTGTTCCAAATCTGATAACATTTCCTTATATAGTATATATATATATAGTGGACTTGCACCAAAGGGAGCAAAAACACATACAAATTCACACAGACACGGTCTTAGTAATGAGTCATTTTTTGAAACCTAAATAAAAAACCTTTCACTGTAAATTATGTGCATACGAGGAACTTTGGTAGACCTTGTATAGTCACACTGCATATACAGACACACACATACACACACACATAAATGCACAGTCTTTGTAAGACACAAAGGGACAGAAGAGTAAGAGAACCACAGAAAGTCAATGAGAGACACACAGAGAGACGGCCTACTTCCTGACTGTGATTAATTTGTGTTACCAAGCAGCTCGATGGTAACACAAGAGATCCGCAGCTAGACTGAAGCGCAGAGCTGGTTTACTGTACGACCACAGAGCAGACACTGACCACTGTGTCATAATCCCGACCAAAATCAAGGAGTGTAACAGCATACACGCTTCGTCTGAAAAACAACACATCCGTCATCTAATTTTTTATGGCAGTGTTCGATCAGTTAAACTAAGTAAGCCTCTTGTGCCAGACAGGCCATCACGCCGAGTGTGATTTCTGCATTGGTGGTTTTTGGACACGTCTGCCCAGTGTGCCGCTTTTTTTGTGTTTACCAATCAGTCGTACAACGAAGGAGCATTTGCAATAGGAAGCAGTGCCACATTTAGAAACCACTAAAGAAAACTAAGAAGAAATCGTAGCAGAAATGAGGAAACAGAAATCTGTTTCAATCGGGTGTAAACAAACCACTACATCACCACTACCAGAAAAAAATGGATTGATCAATGTAAATGGACGGGATGATAACAAGAATTAATTTCTCTACGCTCTGCTGGAAGACACGCTCAAACTCCAGGCATTAAAAACAAGATTTGGAAGGTGTGTGTGTGTGTGTGTGTGTGTGTGTGTGTGTGTGTGTGTGTGTGTGTGTGTGTGTTAACTCATCTGAGAGCCTCTGTGACTTAACACCCTTAAGACTCCTCAAAAATGACAATAAGAGTGATTCAATGATCAGCCTGGCTTTTCTTTTAACAATTGTACTTTATCTGCGAACACCTCACAGCATGCACCCTCCAGATGTGTGATGCTGAAATCAAAACACAACAAACACGCTTGTTTCGGTCTCAAAGCTGCTCTGACTGGATCTGTGAAAAAAGAGAAGTTGTCTGCAGACTGAAGTTTAACTTCTTCTGAGGATATCCTGATGCAAACATTGTAAACTTTATGGAAACTTAATAGATTGAATAAAGTTTGCATACTGAGTTTTCAGTGATTCAGACTACTGTCTGAAAATGGTATGAGCATAACTTTTGGACTATCAAAATTAAGGATTACCATGAATTTTGGCAGCAATAACCACAACAATGCCTCTCTGATTTGCTCACTTCCCTCGCTGTCTTCTTAGAAACAACGTCCTGCAGCCAAAATGCAGTGACGAAAACCACAATTAGCTCTGGCCATGGCCTACGTTTGTTTGCAAAAGCTTGTTATGCTATTAGCTTGTATTATCTGGCTAAAGGCCGGTGGACTCTCTCTCTCTCTCACTCAGCTCTGCTGTCACAGTGCTGGAGAATTACAGCCACCGTCAAGTCCAGCTAACCAAATTAGCACTTGTTATGCAACCTGCCAGACTTGGCTCCTAGGTCTGCTGCTTCAACCCTGCACAGCTTTCATTACAGCTTGTACATAGGAAGGACCTGCTGACTGCTGCAAAGCTGACTGTATGTCATGTCAGGTTAAAGTCATGAGAAGACATGCAAAAGAAGCTTAATATAATGCTGCTTTTCAGAGAATTAGTCATGTCACGTCAGATGTTCAAACTTTCTGCACGGAAAACTACAACACAACATCGCAGAGAGTCACAATTGAAAGCAACAGAGTGAATTTGGTAAGCCACCGATTCGAGCAGTGGAGCTGATTTTCTATAATACTACACTACTAGTCTAAACCGCAGCATCGCTTTGAGTTGATCTATTACTAGTCCATGAAGAGCAGCAGGCTCTGAGGCCAATTTGACAGAGTGCTGTGGACAGGTGTTTTTCTAATAGGATCAATGTTGTTGTTTCAAGGCAACACCTACGCACTGTTGTGCAGACTGGGAACTACAGCTGCAACTAACGATTATTTTCAAGATTAATCGTTGTATCGAGTCTATAAAATGTCAAAAGTTTTTGAAAAATGTTCACCACAATTTCCCAGAGCCCAGGGAGACGTCTCTCAGTCTGGAAACTTAAGTTTTATTATCAACTCGAATCAACTATTTCTGGTGCTACTTAATTCCAAGTCTTCAGATTTATATAATATATGTTAACTAAAAGGCATTACTTATGAAAACTGATATAATGTGTCACACACCAGCTGGTACGTGTGTGTGTGTATATATCCTGTCACTGTAGGTGCAATCTATTATTTAAGAACTGACCAGGATCAACAGGATCAACCTACAAGACCTCAGAGGTCCGTCAGCTCTGCTCTGTTCAGCATTTCCAGAACTAAAAACTTGGTGAAACAGCTTTTAGCGACACCTACACATACTGTAGATCCTGCCATCACCCTGTATGTGCTGGCATATTTTGCACTCTGCATCATATTCTGTTATATGAAACTCTCACTTTCCCTTCACATCTTTTTTTTTAGTGTTTCTGATATATCTAAAGTGAGTGCACACACCTTTCAAGGTGTAGCTACATCTCAGCTGCATCACCTTGTCTACTACAGCGCGACTGCTGCTTTTGAAGTGAGAGCGCTCCTCTCCTCGTCTTGACTGGCTTTGAAGAACCAACAGACTCCGGCACGATGAGATAAAACCTCTGCGCTTTGTTTGGTGCCTCTTGTGTGCTTTATATTACGACTAGAGATCAACAAATAGCTTTATCTGAAAGGAAGCGAAGCCTCTCGGCAAATCATAACAAACTTCACAAATCCACTAGAATATTTGGCAGATGTTTTCAAAAAAATGTTGAGTGTTAAGACTATGAAATTATTCAAATTACCCAAATGAATGTGTTGCACATAGAATATCTGTACTGCACTTCACATATATATTGTAAGCACATCCTCAAATTAAATTTTGCTGAGTGAATATTATAGTAATTATAGACTCCAGGCGCTACAGGAGGCTGTCGGAGGAGTCACGACATGGCTGTGCATGTGTGTGTTGTCTGTGTGGTGCTGGTTAATTAGAGCACTTGGTCCCAGGAGGATCAGACCTGGAAGACGACTGTCTCTGCTACGTGACAGAAAGCCAGGTGGCAGAGTGTGTTTGAGTGTGTGCGTGATAAACTGGTGGCAGTGAGAAGAGCCAGACGTAAACAAACACAGTAGAGAAGCACGCACACACCAATGGCAATTAATTTTCAATCTGATCGAGGGGGACAGTGTGAAGTTGGTAAAACATCTTCGTACTTTTCACCTTCTTTTATGTTTGCAGCCAATCAGACGCTTCATATCAGACAGAACCACTTTGCACGTGTCAATAAAGACCCACATGAACACACATCTTATCTGATCACTTTATGTAGCATCCATGTTAACAGTTACGATTGAAAAAAATACTGTTCGTGTAAACCACAGACATTGTGCCACTACCTTCGTGTCTGTCTATCTGATTCCCGAGATTACTATGACTACAATTCAATTCCCACATGAAGTCACTGGTTATTTAAACAGGAACAGAAAACAGCAGAGCAAGAATTTGATGATTTAAAAAGACGTGCACATGTGTTTCTTTAGCATGGATTTGCTTGCTGAGGATAAGACCTGGTGGAAAACCTGCTGTGGAGAAGTGCACAGTCAAGCCTCTGCCCTTCCTCCTCCTCCTCTTCCTCCTCCTGCTGTTGTCATTGGTCAGGGCATTATTTGAGCCCTCACGTGGTTCAGTAAATTCAAGCCACTAAGAATCCCTCACTGGGCAGGCTTCCAATCTCATGTTAAGATCTTGGTCTTAAATACATTCCTGCACTCTTGCTGCAGCTCTATAAGGTAGTTTTGGTACTGAAATGGTGTTGAAGCACACTGGCATTTAACACTACCATGGTACATTAAAGTGGAGTTGATCAAATCATAGAGAGAAGTCGTTACTATAATAGAAAAAAGAAAACAAGCATACACAATGTTTGTTTCATGTTACTGAACTGGCAAAACAAAAAAAGGCAACACAGACTACAGAAATCAACTCCCAAAAATGGACCAGACGACCCGGCGCACATGTTGCAATCCTTTACAAAGTTCACTTTGGGGTGCGGGAAAGAGCAAATAAGCTTTAAAAGGGCCAAAAAATCATGAGTCCAGCCCTCAAAGATAACAAAACCAGAGGAGTCCGATGGCACCAGTCACGTAGGCAAACTTACAGGTTCTCTGACGGAAACATACCAGCACAACAGCAAACAGAGACAAACCAGCACCACAGCAAATAAAGACAAATTCCTGAACCTGCGCTGGCAAAGCACTCCCTGACTGTTAGACAATAAGGTTTGAGATCCATTGTACTCCTACCCTATTCTTTTAAACCTCAACAGCACGTTAAGGCACAGTCCTGCAGCTCCTCCCATGCCATGTTGCTTTCAAGTCCAAAAAGAGAGCACCAAGTGGTCAACAGGGAGTGGGAGATATTTCAGAGTAAATTAATTCCACTTTTTCCGGGATCCATTTTATATCATTGGTTGTTTGACACTGTTTACTACTTCTGACCTGAAAAAAATTGTATGTATTATGCATCACTTCTCATCACTGGCCAGGGCATAGTCAAGTTCACAAGCATTAACAGGAAAAGGGGCGGAAGCTGGCTGATTCACTCTTCAAAATATGAGCATAACTAAAATGAATATACGCACAATACACCAATACCACTTAAGTAAAATATTGTTATAATGACTGCTGGTTTCTTGTCTATAGCTGCTATTAAATTGGTTGTAACTCAATAAACAATCCTGTGACATTGCATATATTTTGAATTTCTACATGCTCTATCGTAGACAACTGTACTTTCATCCAAGAGCTTTCTTCAGTCCCAGAAGAAGAAGAAAGTCTCCTGGAGAAGTGAAACGTCTTGAAGAAACTGAAACGAATATAGCTGTTAACGATACAGCACTTAAAACTACCACGACCTGGCACATTTATTTTGAAGGTTCCTCTTTAGCAGCGTTGACACAATAACAACAAGATAGGTGCTAGTAAGCTGGAAATTGCACATTCAGGCCCGGATAATACATCTAAATTAAATGAGAAATACGAGTAAATCTGAGGAAGAAATGGCTAAATAAAAATGTATTCGTTTTATTTTGAGCCCAACAAAACCGGAAACGCCCGGCTATGCTAACCCCTCTTGACGGTTAAGATGATTGAGGAAGTCCGAGCAATATCAACCGCGAATAAGTCAAATATTTCACCGTGAAACGACTCCGTGTTCACCTCAAATCACATAAACACGTCTAAAATCATCAGAGCCTTTCATTTTGGGGTCTTGACATGCGACTTTGACGACAGCAGAAAGCGAAATTAAAAAAAACGACCCGAAGTTAAGCTAACGTATTCGGGGGGTTCAGGGCTCTCGTAAGCCCCGCAGTTGTCGCTTCTCTCTCAGCTTTTAACGTCAAACTGTCAAAGTTAAACAGCAAAGTCCTGTTTTAGGATGAGCACTTATCACACGATGTTTGAACACGTTAAACAAACGCCAGCACACCAGCCTTTACTTCTTTTTATTTATTTTTTTTGCGTGCTTCCCACGACAGACTTTTAAACAGATAACCCGACAGAAAGTAGCATTTTTATCCGTTTAGCTAGCGAGATTTCCTTTCCTTCCTTTCTTTTTTTAAGCCAACAGCCCGGTTCGATGCTGGTAGCTGTCAGTCTCCCGTGTGTACAACCTCTAGAAGAGGATAATATAAAAAAAAAAAAAAAAAAAAAACACACACCATGGAAACAACCTGCACGATAAATACCGGTCGACTCTAGCGTAATTTCCCGGACACAACTCCTTTAAAACCTTACAGTATATGTTCCTGAACGCCACACAAGTGTCATAACGGTCATGTCGCGAGGCTGTTTAAGAGGAAATAAACGCCGCGTAAAAGTGCGATAACCTCGGTACAAACTGTCACTTCACGCCAGACTGCAGGAGTAACAGCGTTTAATTTTTAGAGGGGGAGGTGGGATTGAAGGAGTCTAACGGAGAGAGGAAGGAGGAGGTGGGGGGGACATGACAGAGAGGAAACTTACCTGAGAGTTGACAAGAAGAAGAATGAGCTGAGGGTGCGTGTCGTGCGGGACGTCGCTCTGTCGGTGAGGTGTCGGTCAGCGGCGGGACGGAGCGGCAGCGGCGTCCAGAGCCGGGGCCGCCATGTTCCTCTGGCTCAGAGGCTCCTCGGCTGTTTATCTTTACCAGTAGACCCCCCTCCTCCTCCACCACCTCCTCCTCCTCCTCCCTCTCCACCTCCACTCACCTCATTAGCACACTGCAGAGCTGAGTGTCTCTCTACCATCCACACACACACACACACACACTCACACGCACACAGACACATACAAACTGCTGACAGCTTTTTAAAGGTGCAATATGTAAGAATTGGCCACCTGTCAAATTCATACTCAAAACAATTAACTGCTAACTGCTGTTAACTGTAGCTGCCCTTGGCTAGTCAGCTCAGTTATGCCACCAACATTAGCGGGTCTACACAGGTTTTTTTAAAACGCAGGTACACCTGATAAAAATCACCTGTTGACCCCCTTCCCACTTTTCGCAGCCAAGCTTGTGATTTTTATCTAAAACTTAAAGACATCATGTGGTACGTCCCTTGCAGAACGACTCGTTTCACTGTCATAATTTGAGCCACAAGTCTACGATTAAAATATTTTATCCTCATTGAAGTTTGCTGGGCGCTAAAACCGGAAGTTAACCACCTCGGTCGGCGATTCAGGTATTTTCACAGCTGGGAATTTTGAGTTTTTTTGGCTTGAAAACACAACGGAGCAGCTTTAATTGGAACCTCCAACGCAGAGTCCACTAATAAAATGTCCTTAATAGACCGCATCCCAGATTCCTTCTTTATTTACCCGTCACCACCGGATGTTGATAACGTGCCATCACTTTGCACGGTGTTGGAATTTAGCGTGTTCACCCGGTCTACTGCCGAGTCTGCTGACCTGGGTGTAAACGCCGAGTTTGAACATTCCCAGTGCACATAAAAGCCCGATCTTAATTAATCAATATTATTAGTTTAAGTGGGATTTTTGACCAGAGGAAAATGGGGTAATACTGTTTGACCTTTGGACCCGGCACTTGCTAGTTAGCATGCTAACTATCCCTGCAACACAATGCATTAACATAATAATGTAAAAACTGCCATTTATTCACATAATGTAGATAATTTTCGATCATTTTTGAATGCTTTCAACTAAAAATCTTACATATCACCCCATTTAAAGTGAAGTAAAACCTTAATAATGCATAATAATGTATCTTATCTTATTTATTTAGCTAAAAGGTTTAAAGCTCTAAAATAGTAGTCTTACCAAAACATAACACTAATATATGCATAGTCTATCATATCATAAGGATAAACTGTATCCTTCATATTTACACTTTGTAACTATCCTGTGCAATCATATGTATATGTATGTATAAATTGTAGTGATTTGGGCTTCTTGGTCATTTCTATAGCTTATATGAGAAACATGAATACACATGTATGTCTAATCTGTTTTCTTCTCTATTATTCTGTGTTTTTGATTTGCTTTGTCTTGTTTCATTTTCATGAATCATTCAATCATTTATCACCCCCTCTGCTTATGACTCTTATGTTGTTGTAACAAGGGAATTCCCCCAGCGTGGGATCAATAAAGTCTCCTCTCTTATCTACTAATATAATAATCGTGAAATGACAGTTGTTCTCACTAATTAAACACTGACCATATGCTTCTTTTGAATCTCAGTGCTAATGTGGGACCTCGTCAATGACACATTTGAAGGATTTCCTAAGATATTGTTATGCTCTGTAATAACTATTTCTTGCAGAAATTATATTTCTAATGCTTTGTTTCTCAGTATTACCCTAATATACCCACAATTCATTTCATTTGATTAGTTTATTTATGTTGATCTTCAGAAATATTGTAAAATGCTGATTGTATTTGTAGTTTCTGGCCGTATGTTATTAAAATGTACGCTAAAAATTTAAAGACAATCTCATTTCCCAGGTGAATAAGAACCATTACTATCACTCCATCTCATATTCTGCTCCCTCTATTCTCATATGACTGTAACATTCACATATTCTGATAATCGTGTATGTTGTGATCCACGACTGAAACCTTCCTCTGTAGTCTGACAGCAACCTCTGTGGCACTTTGGCTAAGTTTGCCTGAAACATGTAGGCCTGCAGTGAAGTTCTTTATTAAAAGTGGTGACGTCACTTTCAGTAAAGTCACCTGTCACCTCCAAAATATGGAGTTTATGTAGAAAAACAGAAGAAAATTTTCCTGCATCTGAGAAAAACAAAAATCCCCAAAACAGTCAAATTGCATCAGTGCTGTTAGTCACAATGAAAACAGATGAAGGTCAACCAGGTCAAAGGTTCTGATTATTAGTCATTGGAATATTAGATCATTTATTAAGTGCATTCAGCTTAGATTTGAGATTTTTTTTTCACAAACATACACTATTTCTCTTTCATGGACAGAAAATATTATTTTATAACTAAGTTAAGCAAACTCACATCCACATTCTTCACATTTATTCTTTTAAAACAAATATTTGTCATGTAATCTGCATATGTTTCAATAGAAGTGTGAATTATAATTTACCGCTTGGCTCCCAAAGAAATTATTTATCTGTCACTGCCACCTAGTGTCTGACTGTCAATGTGCACTGCCATAGTGTTCAATTATTAGAACTGAAAGGACAAACAGACTAGACTGAAGAAAAGTTTTAATAAGAAAGAGATAGAAATAATAATCTCCCCATGTAATGTTTCATCTGTGACAGTCAACAGTCGGAGAACAATGTCTTTATCCTACGACTGGCCTTTCTTTATGCATTAGCAAACTCATAATTATATAAAATCATTAAATATATGTGCATCGTTCTTTATAGTACATCACATATGTACAGACTACATGTCAGCAACTACCACCTCTTCTTATATATTGTAATTCATCTTATACTAACGTAAACTGTTGACAAAGTCCAGCAATAGCTACAGATGTGAAAAGGAAAAGAGGACAGGAAGAGTAAAAAGGACAAAAATGGGATTGTATACCAAACTCCACTGAGAGAGCAGTTGTTTCACTAAAAGATTAGCTTTCTAGGATTCTGTTTGATTGGTTTGGTTCGGGAACGTGGCTGGAGTTTGCTGTACATTTCAGCAAAGGCAGCAGGATTTGTTTGAAGTAAGAAGAAGTGCCACCTGAGAGGCTAAACTAAGAGAAAAAACCTTCAAGATGAAAGAAGAAAGAAGAAAACAACACAGACGAGCAGCGGCACTGTGGCACTTTGATCACATTTTAGGATGGGGCTGATTTTTTTCTGCCACGGGCAAAAATTCAGCTGACCTTCAGGCAAATTGTTAGACTTTGACACAAGCTGCAGCTCAGTCCTGGTGGGTTTAATTCATGTTCTTGCTCTCTGAGGCAGGAAACATCAAGGCAACAAGTGTGGCCACCATCCCTGATTCTCTACTTACAGATCAGTCAATCAGCATTTCTGAGGCATTCCAGCAGAAAGGCAAAGATCTTTGATTTTAATCAACAGTCGACCGGATGGATTTTCATCATCCTGGCCAATCAAAAGTGCGTTTCTTCTCCGTCTCTGTGGACATCACAGGTTGCTCTTCCATTTGATGTTCTGTGAAGATTCGTTCACTGAGGAAAGAAGAAATTTAACATTTGTACAGTCAGTGTGTGAATCACTAACAGTGTATCTAATCAATTTTAATGGACCATTATTTAATCTTAATACCATAAATAACATCTAGTTTGGTTGAATAGATCCTTTGACAAGTTGTATTTTTAGCAGAGGTGGTAAGAGGTGACATACCCACGACGATCTTGCCTTCTTTCTCTAGCTTCTTCAGGTGATGGCCCAGGTTCACATTAGCTGCTGGGTGCAGGTGTTCAGGTGTGTCCTGGAGGAGAAGCAGCTAATTAAGTTAAGGTGTACTACACAGCGGTAAGCCCTTGACGACAGGCTGGATAAAGCTTCAAAGCAGCAGGCAGTTATGTTCCCGACCTTGTAGACGATCTTGACGAGCTCCATGGAGGAGAACAGTTTTCCTGCTCCATCCTGAATGGCGGCCAGGATCTGCTGCTCTCTCTGGTCCCGGTGGCTGATGTAGTGTCTGATCTTTGATCCAGCATCCTGAACCACAGGGCCGTGACCTGCACAGAGAGCAGCAGCAGCACTTTAGACCAAACATCTGAGTGATTATAAGAATGAAGCATAAGACTTATATAGTAAAGGACACATGTTGTATATCAGAAATGTGAAGGAGCACGACTTTAAGTCCTGATATGATTAACCAAAGTTGATCAATAGAAGATTATTGAACATTATCTTTGTTAACATTGAATAGATATGAGGATTTGCTTGTTTTTTTTGTTTGATATTATTGTAAATGTTATATTTTGGGGTTTTGGATGACTGATCAGACAAAATAAGCAACATGAAGATGTCAGTTGTGTGACTGGAAGTGTCTTTAGAAAGAAAAACAAAAAAATACAGATTATCCAGAGAGCATTTCAAGACACAGAGTAGTGTACAAAATGTATCATGGTGTTCTCACTCACCAGGGTAGATGAGGTCAGCCTGAGAGTCCAGCAGGATCTTCAGAGACTTCATGTAGTCGTACAGATCCTCAAACACGGCCGTGCCCTCACCCAGGATGCAATCTCCAGAGAAGAGCGCCCGTTCCTCCTCCAGCAGCAAGGCCATGTGGTCGTCAGTGTGGCCCGGGGTGAACAGCACTCTAGGACAAGTGAATATTAAACATGACTCTGTTAGACGATCAGCCAGTGTGTGGTAGGATAAACTCCTCAACCACTGACACATTTTTTATCGAACTGTGTTTCTTACGTGCATATTATTCATGGAAATTGAACTGACTTGAGTGTGGCGCCTTCCGTCTGCACAACGTCTCCATCTTTGAGGTAAGTGAAGCTTTTGTTTCCGGCTGTTTCTCTGACTTGGCTGGCGCGAGGCAGTTTGCTGACTTGGATCTCAGAACCTACAGGAGGGAAAGCAGAAGGATACTGGACTGCTAAACACACAATGTTTATATACCTTCAACTACATCTCTTTTTTCTGACCTGGACACATTTTTGCAACTACCAGGTACTAAAGTGACAACAAGTAACACAGTTTGAATAGTTTATGACTCTTTAAGGTTTTTATAAGTATAATATTTTAAATTATTTCCAATTCAAATGATGCTGCAGCATCATTAAACCTCACCAGTGATTTCCCTGCAGATGTCCTCCACTCCACCCGTGTGGTCATGATGCCAGTGTGTGACGATGATTTCCTGGATGCCGGTGTTAAACTGCTTCAGTACCTTTTTCAGATTGCTGACGTATTCTGGCACGGCAGGTTCACCAGTGTCTATCAGCTCCTGGAATATGATGACACATTACAAACGACATCCATGTAAAGCGCTTTAAATGCAGCAGTTTGTATTCATATACAACAATTTTGCTAATTTACTGACTATTTACTTTGGTTTATTTTTGACTCTGCACATACACAAACCAAACATTGTGTATTTTTGTTGTTGTTTTGGGTTCTGAAAATATTTCCAAGCATAAACTGCCAACATGAGAACATTTTTTAAACGTAATATAAGGTTTTTTTTAAAATATACTCCATATTTTGAATATTTCCTTTATTGACAATATGCCGAAATAATCTGTGGATCCTAACGAATTAGTGTATATCATCAGTCCTGAACTGGACTTGATGTATTTTAGTCTACAAGCCAAGGAACACATAATTCAGTAAAAAATGAACGGAGTTCGGCGTGACGTCCTTTTCCATGCGCTAACAGTGGGCACACTGAGGGGTGCATAGACGTAAAAAAAAAATAATAATAACTGTAATGATTCTGGACCAGTTTTCGTTTGATATTAATAATATTCTGGTATATAACCTTCAATTTCCCAACAAAATAATCGGCGTTAGCATGACATCTGTCACCTTTCCCCGGTGCCGACCAGGTAGGTGTTGGTTCCCTGCAGGGTCATCGGTCCCGGGTTACAGCCCAGAACCCGGATTACCCTCGCAGACAGCTGCTCTATCCGGGGAATAATGGAGCTCATAGCTGGAGCCGATGTAACTTTAGCTAAAAAGTAAAATAACTAAGCACACAGAGGTAAAAGTCCGAGAAGAAAGGCTCGTCGAACAGGATGTGTGGAGGAATCCGCATGTCAACATTGTTTACTTCCGGTATGTCAATACAGCCTTCAAAATAAAAGCTGTGTAAAAGTAAAAGTCGTTCAGCAGCAGTAGTGATCATATTTTACATACATACTGTATTTACACATGACATAAGGACTCACAATTACTTTTATATTTTCTTTATTATTAATTACTATAAATTATCGAATGCATTATCACGTGACCGTTTAATATATTGTGCTTTTATCATTAATAACATCTATTTTTCATGGCTGCAATAACACAACATAATAATGTTCTAACATCCAGGCGTCTACTCTTTTCAATTAGCTTTTTTTTTTTTCAACAGTTATTTCCACAGCTGGTTTGTGGTGCAGTGCCCTGAATATTTTGTTTGTCTGTTTGTGTCTCTGTATTTCTATATGTCTCCATTTTTATTTTATTTTATCTTATCTTATTTTATTTTTCAAAAAGGGCATAATGTAGTTTTGGAGAAGAAGATTCCAACTCAGAATTTGTATAATTACAATATTAATGAGATAATGATACAAACTCAGATATAAGTGAATTAACACAGAGGAGTATAAGGTCCACAGAACACTGTTTTAAGCTAGAAAGGTGGCAGGGTCCGCCACATATAAATATTAATGAAAATTAAGATACGCTGTTTATTTAGTTTGTTTACACATGGAGATATCTGTCAGAATAAATTGTCTTCCACAAAAAAACTACCCAGTGCACCTTTCAGCATGTGCAGAGTTGTTTTTCTCATCTTGATTTAGAATAAAAGCTTCCCTGTGTAAACCTCTCCCAGTTCATTTGTCTACATTTGCTACTCTCTTGCATACATTACTATCACATTAATGCCACATAAGCTGTACGTGCAAATGCTTCCTCACAATTAAACTAATAAATGCACCCAGTTAGCGCTCAAACACAAGCAAATGCAGCTCCAACCAGGCTGCTAACAACTGAACAGGCCCATTAGTGGATATTTACTGAATATCTGTCACAGTTAATGTCATCTGACCACCAAATAAAAATGTCGTTAGCACACACCAAACACTAGGTGGGGCCATGGAGTCACCTGTGGAGCCACACAGGGCCACTTGACAGATATCTCAGGGTCCTGGATCATCAGCGTTTCACAGAATGAGCGTTTTATTACTTGGTAATGATGATGATGCCTGCCAACTCCTAACAGTTCATTCTCAAATACAGACGCTATCTGACTTAATGACTGTTGTTATTGTCCTCATTAATCCAGAATCTTTTAAATGGCTGTTTTTATTACTGCTCACATGGAAGGAAATCAGACACATTAAAAGCTGTTTCACCACATAAAGCGACCGGCTGAATGGCTGCCGCTCTGCATCTGATCCTGACCTTTAAGCTCTTCATAGGGAGGTTAATGAAATATCAACATCGTTATGGAGACATATTCATTTTATATCTAATTCAAGGAAGGTTTAAGGGACGTCGTGAGGGAGTTTCACCTCCTTGCTGACCACAGACCTGGTGAACGCACAGTGAAGAAAGAACAACAATATTTCTGTTACCTGTAATTAAGAGTAATTCCACCATCCAAGTCTTGTAGTTTACACAGATTTCAGGCGCCTCATTACGTTTATTGGACAGTAGAAGCATTTTTATGACTGCTTCACTGGCACAGTGGCTCGTACACTGTCTGTGAGTTCATTTAAAAGTGTCTCATGGTTGTATTTTCCCTTTATTCATGTAACTTAGAGGTGAAGTTGAACCAAAACTGTCTACTCTGCTTAAGATAAAAAGTCATTTCATGCATGTTTCAGGTTATATTGCTTCCAAAACATGGTTAATTTCAGATAAATGCTTATTGCACCTTTAAATTTGTAGTTTGATGTCAGATTTTGCACATTTAAACATTAAATATAGAACAAGGAGAAGTTACGTGGTGTCAGCCACTACTCAAATCTTTTTTTTCTCTCATCTCCACTTCAGTAGTTCTCTGAATCATCAGCTACTATCCCCTCTTTCTGCTCGTCAATGCCAAAACGCTCACACTGAAATTAAAAACATCTATTAGTCACACATGTTGACCCACTTCCATTCATTTCCCTCAGTTAGACCTGCCAGTGTAGACGTCCAGGAAACTGGATACCTGCATCTCAGATATCTGCAGGGCTGTTTGAGGGACAGTGCTGCCATCCTGTGGGCAGACGGTGAGTGGAATGGAAAACAGGAAGTGCAGCAGGTGGTAAACTGTGGTAAATATTCCTGGAAGTATTGGAAGATGTCTGTCTGAAATCTATCCATTCAGTCCTTTATGAGACATTAATACGCTCTTCATGTTACTCCTGCCTGGAAATCTTAAAATGTTTTGACAGTGAGAGATTAAAGTAATGACCGCAGCCACAAATGGTTGCAGTTTATCACTTTACAGACATTTTCCTTTTGTTTCCCAGCAGCCTCCTCTTCGTGTTGCACTTTGGGATCATAAGTTGGAGGTAAATGTGGGTGGCATGAACTGTATTGTATAGAAAACACAACAGAATCCCATCACATCTGACATCTGTTTGGGTTTTCAGGTGTTATTTCACTGCTACAGCTCCACTCAGACACTTTCTGCATTTTCACATCTTCTTCACTTGAGAACATAAACCTCAACAAACACGGAGTTGTGACTGATGATGGATGAATATCGACAGGACAAAATCAACGGAGCGTCTGGACACGTCGGTCCTGGCTGTATCTTTAAGTCTCCCTCCAGTCAAAAACATGTTTTTTTTTTGTTCTCACTGTTCAATATTTGTGCTTGGCTGTGTAGAATAATGTAGAGTTTGACACTAACAGACTGTTTTCACATTCAAAGCTCAGATTGTGTCTTTGCTTGCTGGAAATCTGGACTTCACAAATAGTTTGGAAGCCAAATTCTGGTCCAGTCTCAGTCCAGTCCAGTCTGCACTGTTGTTCACAGTTTGCTTTGTTGGTTGTTTCCTTCGTAATTTGCCTGAAGCTGTACTCGACTTGCAATAAATTACTGTAATACATCATACAACTGTACTGTGCGATAGACTGTAATTAGATTTACAGAATATATATTGATTTTTTTAATGGTTTATCGTAAACAGGTTTATATTAGAGCTGTTTTTCAGTAATTAACTGTAAACAAAACATATTTCAACTGTTAAATATGCAGCTGCAAACAAAGAATAACATCATATCTTATATAATGTCACTGTATTATTTTACAGTGATATTCTGTGAACCACAGATTGCCGGTATTTTATGGTAAATTATGCTGTTTTTATTTTTTTACAGCGCGCAAGTGTGATGTAACCCTTCCAGAATCCTCCTGTGCACACACACTGAGAATAAAATAACACTGAGAATGTTGTTTTATGACGTATTTCTTTTGAAACAGGGTGTTTGTCCAGAACAGAACGTAATAATGACTCATTCAAAAGTTGAAAAACAGCGGTGGGATGTCAGTGTGGGCGCTGAGGGCAGTCGGATGTTTTGTCTCGGTCTCTCACAGCACAACTAAAAAACCCTCTGAGTCATGTTTAATTCTGCATTAAATGGAGCAGAAAATCATCTGGTCAAATCAGGTCTCGATCTCCTCGTCACCGTGCGATATTTCACAACAATCCTCCTCCTCTCCCACCTGGACAAAGTCATCCGTGCCTTCATCTCCTCCCGCTTTGATTCCTGCAGCTCTTTGTATTTTAGCATCACTCAGACTTTTTTAAAAAAAATTTTTATCATGTCTCCAACTAGATCAAAATGCTGACGCAAGGCTTTTATCAAGGTCACAAAGAGCTGGACACATTTCTCCTCTTCTCAGCTCCCCGCACTCACTCGCTCCTCTATTGTGTTTTAAAATTCCTGATGTTAATCTACAAGGCAGTGAATGATTCTGACTGTGATTACATTTTAAGTTTCTTGTCCCCACAATCCAACGTTAAGACCTGAAATGCTCCCGCGATAAGACTCTCGTCTGTCCCGATCCAGGAGGACAATGTTCCCTTAAAAATATTTAATATGTCTCCACTGTAAAACACTTTGGATCAACTTCACAGTGCTTGAAGTTCTACAGACACACAAATAAATAAAAAAGAGTTTAATATGATGAAAGAGGAATTGTTCATTTTTTGGGGGGATTTATCAGACGCTTTTGTCCAAAGTGACTTACAGTAATTCACACACTGATGGTGTTGGCTGCCATGCAAGGTGTCGACCAGGACTCAGGAGCAGTTTGGGGTTCAGCATCTTGCCCAAGGACACTTTGACGTGCAGACAAGGAGAATCAAACCAGCAACGTCCCCATAACAAGACGCTGGCTCTACCCACTGACCCACAGACGCCTACATCTATGCAATGAATTAATTAACTTAAGGTCCTATTTGTGAGAAAGTAAATTATCTGAGTCTCATTCCCAACTCGTTAAACACTGCGGCTGCAGGACTGGCGGTCGGGCCGACTGCCAGTATTTGACGAGATGCTATAACTCAGTCGTCCCTGGTGGTTAAAAGTCTAGAAAAAGTTTCAACAAAAACATTTCTGGAGCTTCACAGCAAAACAGACTTGCAGCAAAAGAACATAAGTAGCTGGGGACTTGTTTTTAAAACGTTAAACACAAGCTTAGACTGGATGTTGTCTCGCGTAATCAATCTCTCAAAATCACACAAGCTCCAAGATGCCGAATTGATATGAAGTGACGTTATTTTCACCCGTTTTGCAGCTGCTAAGCTTAAAAACTCGACCACACGTTGATGGTGTGAAGCTAAATAACATCTTTTCAAAAACATTTGGGATCTTATAGACTATTAAACTTCATCTAACCTTCCCTCTGCGTGTTGGTGAGTAGATAATGACAAAAGTTTCATTACTGGCTGAATTGTCCCTCCTGTAAAATCTTCTATGGATACATATTTGAGTTTCATTGGCTTCTTATTAATTGACCCACACACCCCTGGCTGTTACTTTAACTATAACACCGGAATCACCAGTCACTTCTTCTAACAATCCATCAGCCACAGTCGACTTTATAATGTTAAACACAACAAATGATCACTTCCAACAGGCTTTACATTACGCGGAGGCCATTAGTTCTTTCCTCGGGTGCACGGCCGGTCATCCTGCACGCATTACGACATCCAGATCGATGTCGGTCAGATGGAGCCGTAAAGAGGATCGGTAAATCACACATCCTCTTTCAATGCCTTGTTTGATATTTGTCTCCAAATAAATTGTGACCCAAAAAAAAAAAAAAAAAAAAAAAGAGCTCTTTGTAATATTTACAGGTAGGATGGATGGAGGGGGGGAAAAAAATAGCAGAGAGACATTATTTCCCTAAATGAAATAGATCCTGACATCTGGGCGTCCGAGGGCCTCCGTCCTCCTCTCCCTCTCTTTCCTCTCTCTTTTGTAATTACACGACATAATGGTGGTGCAGTCGGCCCGTAATCTCCCATTATAATCAGTCTCGGCTGCCTCCACTCGCTCTCCACCGCGGCTTCTAATTCAATATAAATGTAAATGACTGGGGGAGAGAGAGGGAGGGAGGGAGGGAGGTCAGGGACAGTATGGTGTGTAAATGTGAAGTCTGATCTCCACACAAATCTGTACTTATATTTACTGAACGTCCTGCTCGTCTGTATAATAATGTGTACAAACTGAACGTGGGCTGAGAGCCTCAGACTGTCACTGTCACTAATATCACATGTGAAGCGCGACGAGCTTACTCTCCCACTTCAAGGAAAACAGAGTTGAGCAAAACTTCCAACCAAATCGGCTTAACAAATGTCGGTATCGTTCATTTCTGCAAATAATATGTTGAAAACTGTACGTTGTGACAGCGGTGTGCTCAGAGTCTGGTGAGGTTTCAGGTCAGGAAAGATCACCTACCTGGTTTTTGGTCTCCACGAACACGAATGAACGTGTCTGCTTCAAAATATCCAGAAGTTTGACCCTTACAAATAATGAAACTCAGACTTGAATCTCATCAATCTACCAACATGTCATGTGATTTGACACGTCCAGATTTGAAAACATCTGTGATTTGCAGGAACGTTAAAAACCAAAGGGGGATAAAAATTGTTATTTCAGTGAACTGACAATCTAAAACATCTCCGTCTTTTATTTTTACGTATGAATTTAAGATGTTTAAGACCATAACTTGGCCCTTATCTGAAATTAAATGTAGTCAACTTTTTTATACGTGACATATAGACTGTAATATAACCAAAAAACCTCTAATCTTATAACAACTGCCATTAAGGACGGCCATATAACGGCTCACTGCTAAGAGAGAGATATTGAGGAATTTCAGATAGCGATTTTTTTTCCACCCCATAATTAATGCATATGATATTGCATTTTGGAACGAAGGCCGTCATCTGTCATGTGGGCTTTCACAGAAGATGATATCAAGTTAATATAATATTCAGCTCGTATAAAAAAAAAAAAAAAAGAAAGAAAAGATCCCAGTGAACATGGCACCTTTGATACCTGCAAAGTAACTGTGAAAAATCTCATCGCAGCTTCGGTCCACAGCGAGAGAAATGAGGCAATATGTTACTAAACTGTTTCGCAATCCATAATTCAAAATCCTGCGTAATTAACTTTCTGCTCCCGAGCGTTAATGTGATACCAAATTAAATAAGTGAAGAGAGAGAGAGAGAGAGAGAGAGAGAGAGAGAGAGAGAGAGAGAGAGAGAGAGAGAGAGACTGTGTGAGGAGGAGAGGTTAAGAGAGAGTTTTCATTTTTGATTTTGCTGCAGTTGACGAAGCATTTTAGGCTCTAAAAGAAGCAGTTTGTGCAAAGTGTTCACTACAAGAACAATCCCTGCGTGAAGTGGACACATCAGACTGTAAGATGTGACAGGAAAGTTTTCATATCTTAGAGTATAAAACTGTAATTTGGTGTAAGAATGATCTGTTGACTTGTCTTATTTTTTATGATCCCTGTTTGGTCAGTGTCTAATTTAATCCAGACTTTAAACGGTAAAATCTCAATTATCTTTTTCATCAGTTTCAAGTTGCTCACGGGGGTTAAAGTGTAACTGTAATATGGCTAATGATGAAATTAAACTCGTCGTACATAAAGCAAACGTTTCTGAGTAACCTGAGCTTTAACATATCACTCAAACATTACGTAATGATGCTCACAACGTAAAGAAATTAAGTTAAATGTCGAACTTAAAGTTTGCCGGCTTGAAATGTTCAGATTCCTCAACTTTTTCCTTTAGGGATTGGATGATTAGACACGCACTTTCTTATTTGAAAGCTCCTCACGTGTAAATTTAATGAATAGTTACGCTGATCTGAATCATTTTTGTGAAGTCGAGCTCAAAGATTCGACACTGATAATTCAGTCAGTTCGCTTCATTAACGAGCAAAGCAAACACGCTGACGTCCAAAATGCAAATCCGGTCGTGACGTTCTGCTGCTGATTCACTTCATTCACTTGCTGCTTCCATAGAAAACTCGTCTCTGTGCCCAACGCTGACGGCTCGGCAGACACTTTCTTTGGGTTTGATTATTTCTTGGCCGGGACGAGTTACTTCCTGGAATCTCCATCGGTCGTCTGGCAGCTGCTCGCGGGCCAAGAAACAGCCTGGCACGTACGCGCTTGTAACTGCAGAAATTATCATTTTTACACTTCGTGTTTAACAAGTGAGATATTATACATTCACTGGCAGGTGGATATCGTTACTTCTGGACGGATCCTGGCTGTGTTTCTTGTTTCCATTTTTATGCTAAGCTAAACTAGCTGGTGTGCAACCTGTGACATAACTAACAGCAAGAAAACTGAAACGCTGTGCAGATTTGTTCTCACACCGCTAGTGTTTTGGTTTATGGCCACTTAAGGTTTCGTGCATACGTGAGCGTGTCAGTTTGAATATAAATGTGTGTGTGTGTGTGTGTGTGTGATGTGGCCCTGGGTGAACATTTAGTCACACCTGTAAGTGTGTGTTTGCCTGCATGTTTACCTCGTGTGTGTGTGTGTGTGTGACTCCAAATGAGAGACGGTTATTCAGCAGCAGACGAAGGCTCCCTCCGGACCAAATTAAGGTGACTCTCCCTCCGACATGCTGACTCACTGCAGACAGACAGACAGACAGACAGCAGAGGAACTGACGAGAAGCCCGTTAGCTGAAAATGCTTTCTGTTAAATTTAGCCTTTTAATTGTAGTCGTGTGCAGAATGCAGACCTTCATCACAGCTGCAGTTAGCTGCCGATCAAACCCGGCTAACGCACACATCGATTGACAGTTTTATCAGAAGTTTATCGAGATGCTGCTCACTTGGACGTGTTACCCAGAAGTCTCCAGCTGAAACGAGGATGTAAAACCACCGACACGGCTCAGAGTACAGGACAGAGGAGCCGCAAGTCTTCAGGAATAACGCCGGTGATATTCACTGTTTGTCTCGCTGTCAAGAACTCCAGAGTAAAAAACAAAAAAACAAAACCATTAGTAAGTCTTGTGTGTGTGTGTGTGTGTGTGTGTGTGTGTGTGTGTATCTGATGCCTGATACTTCTTCCTCTGTGCTCCATTAGAGTCCCAAAAAACTATTCACATCACTGAGCCACACTGTCATACTGGATGACATGCTCCTTCATTACTATGAACACACACACACACACACACACACACACACACACACACACACACACACACACACACACTGTACTTCATTTTGACACACACCGTCCAACTGGAGCACCAAATGTGGATTAATCCGCTGCTGAAAATAGTCCCCAACACTTACGCTTCTTTTTCCTGTTTGAGTTTTTAAAGGTTTGACATCGTCAGCAGGAACAAATGTTTTCAGAACAGATTTGATGACCTCGTGAAGTAGCGTGGGATCATGGGAGTTGTTGTCTTCACTGTTAAACAGAATTACTCACAGAAGTTTAATTCCTGTTGTGTTTACGTCCTTCCTCACTGTCTGATGTGTCAGCTGGTGTTTCCCTGGACGCCATGGCAACAGGTGACCAAAAAAAATATAATGACAGATCTATGAAAAGTTACATATCATATATTTAGAGATAAAAAGCTGCTTGTGAGTCATGAGATCTTGTAACTGTGAGAATCAAACTACAAAATATTTTCTGAAGAGGATTTTATTCCACAGCGCTTCAGACGAAACAGACTGAATGCAGGTCGGGAGGGTTACTGAAAATATAATCTAGTACAGTAACTGTAACTAAAACACTGCATTGGTTACTTTTGCAATACCAGAACATACACAACTAAACTCAGGATCCCTCTTTCATACGCCACCAGAATACAGTTACCTTTGTCTTGTATCCTGATTACGTTCATTACTCCCCCGGTCACACCGAGACGAAACATCGTCATCACCGTGTAAATTCAGATTTACACACAAACTACAGAAGAAGACGAGCATCCCGTTAGAATGCAACATAAATACAAAAGATTTGCAGTGACATCTTACGGCCATGTGGGATAAAGCAGACAGACAGAGAGAGAGAGAGTCAGACAGACAGGACAGCGAGCTGGTGTCTAACACGTCTGATTTGGAGGCTGGCCAACTAGGGGAAAACTGTCAGACACTGGCAGGAAGCTGCTGATTAATCTGAGCAGTGATGGAGAGAAAAATCCTGGGAGAGCTGGGAGGCAGTGTGTGTGTGTGTGTGTGTGTGTGTGTGTGTGTGTGTGTGTGTGTGTCTGTGTGTGTGTGTGTGAGGGAGGCAGTGAAATTCAACAAGGTGTGACAAAAGGCAGAAGAAGGGAGAGGGAGAGCTGTTTATTGTCATGTTGTCGACGCTCTCTATTATTATTATTATTATTTTTATTATTCGACTGATTCGGCGGCACTGCTCAGCCAACATTCGTGCCAATAAAGCAAATTGAATCGAAATTGAACTGAATAAAGACGGCAGGGAGAGAGCAGGAGTGGAAAGGGGGGAGAAATTAAGGAGAGAGAAAGAGAAAGAGGGTGGAAGGAAACGAGGACTGACGCAGAGAAAGAGGATAAATAGAGACAGGAAGTGTGGCGTTTTACTCACTAACAGGTCTACTATTAATTTCGGCGTCCATCCAGCCACCAAGCAACACTTATCTTGACAACACGTCAACTGAAAGAAATAAATAAAACTGATTCGCTCTCCTCGGCCTCCGGACGCCCACACTGGATTTGGGAGGAAAAACAAGGAGGAGTGACAGGTGGACGAGCTGCAGACGGTGAAATCATGTGGACTGTTGCAACATTTCTAAAGCTGAATCGATTGTCAATTTCCGCGGACTCTTCAAGTCAACTACTCAAATATTCAACAGCGTCAGGTAGTCCACACGTCCGTCTCCCCCTTCAGGGTGATTTGGTGTCCTTCTCAGGACAGATGGGTGGTAAAGACTGCAGCGTGCTCTGAGTCTGTGTCGAACAGTTACACCTGTCGACAACACCTCCGCAGACAGACAAGTCTCCCAGCTCTCAACTCATCTGCAGGAGAGGCCAAATTTACACCGATCCCCTCTTATTAACGTCCGTGGGGAGAATGTGTCCAGGTACGGCACGGAAACGTGTCAGGTGAGGTGGGGTGAAGACAGAGAAAGTCCACTCAGGGTTGATGGACGTGTCACCTGCCGTGAAACCAAAACTCAACCACGACTCGTTTTTACTCAAACATAAAGATGATTAAAACCTGATGTGAGTACTTTAACATCTGTTCTGCTCGAACGGTGTGTTTCTGCTCTGCTTAGGTTTATAAACCACCTGGTCAGGGTTAGAAAAACATCCAGTGTGGATTCAAATCCTTCTCCTGGTACTGACTCAGACTCTGGTCGCCCAGTTTGTTTGTGGCAGCTCGGATCTGATTGAACACTCGACCGCATGACGTGGGAGCGACTTTACTCAACACGAGTCCATCATTTACAAAATGAAGCTCATGCTGAGTTGAAGACGACCTGAAACTACAGATTGAGACTGTAAACTCATTAGGAAACTGTTTACTGAGGAAATGAGTGACGTGAGAAGTCGGGTCATCTTATCATAAGCTTATATATAATTGGACTTCTTTTTGCAACTTTCTTTCTTTGTCCTTCCTTTCTTTCTTTCGTTCTTGCTTTCTTTCTTCCTTTCTTTCGTTCTTGCTTTCTTTCTGTCTTACTTCCTTTATTTGTTTGTTTGTTTCTTTCTTCCTTCCTCAAACTGTGGTTACAAGTTCCCCGTTAAATACTTATTGAAAGTGTCGTGGGCGAGTCACTCACCTTTTGGCCACTTTATTGATTAACGCGGTTGATTTCTTCTATTCCTGTATCATAATCATGAACATTTGTTTCATTTTAAGGTCTTGTTTGTAGGATTAGGGAGGATTTGGGGCAGAAATTGAATATAATATTCATAATCATGTCCTCATTAGTGTGAGTCTTTTATATCTACACAGGGAGCCGGATGTTTGTTTCTACAGACGCTCGACTCGGCGGGCCTTTTGTAATTTTTTGCGCTCTTAGCGGCCACAATAGATGACGGGTATTTCTACAACCTCTCCGATCGACGCCACCGAATCACACGACACTCTGGATCTTTAAATACAACCACAAATCATCACATCTGAGGAGTCGGATCACTGAATGTTTGACATTTATCGTCAGCAAATGATGGAAATGATGAATCAGTTGCTAAAAACAGCCCATAATCCATCTGTACACCTGTGATTCATATGCTCAACACACTCTGACACCAATCAGTTATAGAGAGGTGGGTGACGCTGGAGCAGCTGTACCGATGCAGGAGTCCAGAACACAGAACACATGACCGGGACCGTCTCAGAACCACTGGGGTCCACATGGACCAGTCACCTGCATGATGACTCCAAAACCTGCTCAAACATGATCGATCAACACATCTCACATCTCATCGTTCGTATCAAGATGTCGGTTTACAGAGATTCATCATCATCATCTTTGTGTTGGTTGTAAATTCCACCTCAGACTCGTTTCATAATCTGAGAGGAAATTAATAATCTAAACCTGTTCAGCAGAAACAAACAAAGTGCTTCAAATGGAGTCAAAACATTCCAGGACAGAAAATTAAAAACAATCCAACCATAATTTCAGATAAAAACATTCATAATAATAAAAAGAACGTGCTGGAAATAAGAGTTATTCAACAAGTCACTGATTCTGCAAGATAAGAAAAGATTCCCTTCAGTTTGAACACATCAAACTGGTAAAATCACATTACAAACATCGGGGAGCCATTTTGACGTCCTCCTCCTCGTCCTCCTCGTCCTCCTCGTCCTCCTCCTCCTCCTCCTCCTCCTCGTCCTCCTCCTCCTCCTCCTCCTCCTCCTCGTCCTCCTCTCTTGGTTTGAAGATTGCCTCGACGCTGAATGAAGAATGAGCTGCGTCGAGCTCTCTCTCTCAAAAAAAAAAGGCAGGTGAGTTAAGCCTCACTTTTCATTCTCCCATTTAAGCCCAGGGAATGAATCTCCAGATAATACTCACACCTTTGGCCCCGGGAATTGAAAAGCCCCCGTGTGGCTGCAGGATACGAGGCCATATTGGATCTAGGACGCCATTACAGCTCATTTAAAGTTAAAGATGGAGCTCTCTTTTTTTTTTTTTTTCGCCCTGGGGTGTATAGAGTCTCTTCTGAGTGAAGGGCTGATATTAGCTATAGCCGACAGAACAACACAGAGAGAGGAGAGGAGAAGAGAAGAGATAGGAGGGAAGGCTTTTAAAAACCAGCCGGAGACGGACGACTGTTGCTCACTTCATGGTTTTAACTCGGGGGGAAAAAGGAGTGACGTAGTCGTGATAAAGATGACCCAGAGAGCCTGTTTGGACACAAAAGTCTGAACAAAGAAGCCAGTCAATAATATTCAACTCTTCAAGTGAGACAAGAGAAATAAAATAAAGCTGAAATTAGATAGAAAAACAAACTGAATGCCTGTTTCTATATGTTTGTATCAAGAGTTCCAGACACCATCAGTATGAAGCTGTCAGACTCTTAAAACCTGATGATCGAGTTTGATGTTTGAAAGTTGGAATCAGCTTAACACATGACGTCATGACGTCATGATGAGTCTAACGCCACGTCATTATCTGAGAAGAATTTGTCTTCCTGTTCCGTGAATTCACCGGAAAATAAAGGGACGGTAGATAACAGCAGCACATGAACCTGATCAGACTTCATCCAGAAGACGTTAAACTTGTTTTTAAAAGTCTTAATAACATCCTGAATCAGACGGCGTGTTTCCTCCGGAGCCGTTGATGGAAGCTGCTGAGGAGTGAGACTTCTCACTTCCTTCTCATCTCTCATTCTCAGAACTTTTCCTGAAGATTAAATCATCAACAGAACGTGAGGAAATAACAGTTTTGAAGTTAAGATGTTTGTACTAAAGTAAGTCTGCAGTGACTCTAGTGATGTGATTTGTTTTGAGTATGAAGTCAACAGGTGGGTAATTCTTACATTTGCACCTATAAATTAATTAAAATGTAAACTAATATACAGTCATATAAAAGCTGTAAAAATTACAGCAGCTAATTTAACAGATACATTAATGTTTTAATTAACGTTTTGACCCAGTGTGACTGTTAATGAGGATCACCTCTCACTGATCTCCAGTATGAATAAATGTTGACTGATTGATATTATTGCATTAGTGCGACACGTTCTTTAATCATGATGAACATGATGTCAGAAGATGCAGGATTTGACGTGTGTGTGTGTGTGTGTGTGTGTGTGTGTGTGTGTGTGTGTGCTGCACCTGCTCGTATGTGTGTGTGTGTGTGTGTGTGTTCTCCGCTCACTGAGTGACAGTGAGTGTGTTTGACAATGTGTGTGTGTGTGTGTGTGTGTGTCCAATCAGCTGTGCGAGGAAAACACACCCACTTCCCTCTCTTACCTGCCCCCCCCCCTCCTCCTCCTCCTCCTCCCTCGATTGGCCGCCGCGCGGTCGTACGGGCCGCGCCGCCATTGGCCGGCGAAGCGAGGAGGCGGCAGTTTGTTGCTGTTGCTACGATCCTGTTGCTAGGTTCCCGGCTGTTGCTAGGAAACGTGTGATGCATTATGGATGGCTGGATTTCTCGCAGAGGAGCGAATCTGAAATGCTGATGACTGGACTCTCGCTCATCGGTCCGTCTCTGTCGCTCTCTATCACGCTTTCTCACGCTCTATTGTCATCCCTCTCTCTCTCTCTCTCTCCCTCTTTCTCTCTCCATCACTCAGACGCTCCGTCTCTTTTATCACCAATTCAAATTTGCTTTAATGGCCAAAGCAGGTTGTACAAGGTGTCACATTCAGCTGGGATTGATATTACAGGGAGAGGTGGGTTTTTTAAAATATTTGCCCTGTCCGTCTGTAATTAAACTTTTTTTTCTGGACAGCATTTTAAGTTTTAGTCCAATTACAGGAGCTGCTTCTGTGTACACAGATATGCAGATGTTAAAATGTTAAAGAAGCAGCAGCAGCAGCAGCAGCAGCAGCAGCAGCAGCAGCAGCAGCAGCAGCAGCCGCCTCCTGAAGATTCCTCCTGACCCAGGTGGTCGAGATTCTCGTCCCCCACTCGGACCACAGCAAGTTCCTCCTTCTGATGCCACCAGACGTCTGTAACTAACCCATAGTGCTGCTGCCAGCCTGGTGTTCAACCTCTCCGAGTTTTCCCACACTGCCCCTCTTCTCCCGTCACCATACAGCCCTCGAACGTGCTCCTTCAAACCTCCCAGCTGTTGGAAAACCTCAACTTCTCCTCAACCCTCAGACCTCATTGCTGCGCATCTAAATCAAGGCTCTTCTAGGTGCGAGCCACATAAAGACAGATAATGTGTCATTTTGTTCGGATGGAGGACCCGACAGAAGGAGGTGATCTGGGCTGCACTGTCACTAGAAAAACGGCCACGTAGGTCGACTGTAAAAGCAGCTCGTTACGACCCATTTTGTGGACACATTTGTTGTCAGGCGGCAATTATTACAACAGAGAGGGAGGAAGTCAGGTGATGTAACCGCGGAGGGGTCAGAGATAAATGGGTTGGGTAAAAGGATTTTCTCCCGGGAGACAGCTGCTCATGTCCAGCCTGAAACCAGAGGTCAATATGGACAAACACAGCATCAAATGTACCTTTGTTAAGGTGCGGTACACCTGGTAATAGATAATTGGGGCTCGGAGAGAGGACACGGCACCTCAGAGGCATTTCTCAAAAAAGGCACAAACATTAAAAGTTCCTCTCCTCGCACTTCCATCTTACAAGATTACTTTAGAGTCACACGGATGTGGACTCTCTCGCCGCTCGTATGAACGGCGACCTCATGAAGTTTCCTTCATTGCTGCGACATAACGCCAGACTTCAAATGTGTAAATTGAACATCATTACCTTCATGTCGGTGAGAGCGCCGACGTGCTCTTTCCTTCACTTCTCAGGCGACATGCTGGGTCATTCTGCATCAAAGAGCTGCCTCCCCGTCTGATCAAAGTCTTTTCTGTCGGCTTGATGGCGAAGCTGCACTCGACACCACCTCCACTTTCCCTCTGACAGAGTTCCTTGTAGATGCTCCGTATACAGCAGCGTTTCCCGACATGTGAGCTGGTGTTTCACTCATAAAGTCATGATAATGTGGAGCCAAACTGGAAACAAAGCGTCTAAATGTTTAGCGGCTAAGCTAACCAACTGGTGCTCCTCTTTACACAAACCTGAGGCAGTTATTTCATGTGAGATGAATCAAAAGACTTCCTCATCACATAACAAAGGGATTATTTATCATTAAACCTGTGTTGCTGACCCCTACAGGCCTGGAGTACTGAACCGCAAAGTTCTTCATTTACTTCCTAAATGGCAAAGAAAAACAGCAAATCCTCCATCTGGCGATTCATTTTGTTTGAATTGACTAAATGCTGCAGCTCAGCTTTCACCAGATTCCAGAGTGAGACATCTCCTTGAATGAATTTACGGTAACAAAAGTCACTTATAAATTAAAACACAGATCTCGGTCCGTCTGACTCGTCACCGTGATGCTGTCAGACACTTTGAACAACAACCTCAGACTGTCGGATGACGCGGCAGCCATGTCGCAGCTGCCGGATGAGACCGAAACATGTGAAGACGGGATCAAGGTTTTTAAATTAATCACACTTTAACCACAGTTTTTGTCATTTAGGTTCCCAGAGAGAGGAGGAGAGATAAACACTTTCTCAAGTCGTCCTCCAAAACTTCTGCATGAAAAAGTTTTTGCGCCCTATTTTATCCAGCGCTCCTGGCCACAGGTGTCCCTCCTCCTCCTCCTCCTCCTCCTCCTCCTCCGTGATGCTGGATGATATGTGCAGAGACAGAAGTGTTTGGACTGTGGTCTTTCATTCTCATCACACACACACACACATATACACACACATATACACACACACATTCACTTACACACACATACACACACCACCCAGATGGCGGTGGAGCCACTCAGTCGCAGCTCTTATCTTTGAAAACTGCTCAAGTCTGCACGTCGAAAATACCTGCTGCTGCAGTCTTTGATTCCCTGAGAAGGCTGGCAGACACTTGTCTGTGTGTGTGTGTGTCTGTGTGTGTGTGTGTGTGTGTGTGTCTGCGTGTGTGTGAGTGACAGTGCTATAGAAAGACACGTAGGAAGGATGCGAGTGTGTGTCTGTGCATGATTGCCACAGTCGGGAGTATGTCAGCCAGTGTGTGTACACTTGTGAGAATTAGGATTGTGCAAGGTACTGGGACGTGTGTGTGTGTGTGTGTGTGTGTGTGTGTGTGTGTGTGTGTGTGTGTGTGTGCCAGATCTGTGACAAGCCAACTGTGACAGGCACTAATAGCTCTCGAACACATCCGTCTGAACACGCCGCTGCTCGTTGTGTGTGCGTTTCCTCTGTCTGCTTTATCTCCGGCTCTGTTATCACCTCGAGTCTTCGTTCCTCGGCTCCCCAGCTCTCTCCTCCGCTGCCAGCGCCACCGGAGCGAGACAGATAGCAGGAGGAAGTTGGCCGAGAAATGGCATCGATGGAAAGTTCTGCTCGCCGGTGAAAACTCTGAGCTCAGACCTTTTAGCAAACACGATGCAGCCATGTTAGCGTGTGACAGCGGATCCGGAGCCGCTCGATGGATCGAGGAGGCCGCTGACGTCAGTCTACACAACATTAGAGACGCCGCAGATATCACCTGAAGGAAAACACGGCGAGAAGTGAGCGACAGGATGAGGATTTGAGTCGCCTGCTGCCAATCACAGACTTAAACATGGTGTCATTCTTGTGCTGACCTTCCCAACGTTTAACCGAGACTAAAACCTTCTTCCTGTCATCAATTATCTGACAGCCTCACTCTGGAACACGTGTTTGTCGCAGCCATCGACCTTTTAAATGATTTTCCCATCAAATCATATTTCTTATTAGTGCACATCCAAGTACATTAGCCTTTTCATTTCCTATGTAGTTACTGAAAGGAAAAACTGCTCAGACGATGTGAGCGTTGTTCACCTTGTTTTATCTCCTGAGGTCAGGTTACTATAATTTACTTTTCTTTCATTTCCTCAGGTTGGACTTTGGTTTGCTGTTTCGTGGCCTTGTTATTATGATGGTAAATATGAAGATGCACATTACATCTTGTTTGTAATCCAGTTTAGTTACAACTGTAGCTGCAGTTAGCCGACTCTGCCTGGACTTGGAGCTCGGTGTGAGTGTCTTTGACATTTACTATCTGACTCTCACCCAGTGAAGTAGCTAGGTGCTAACTGGTTAGCATGTTAATATCAGTAGATATCTCTGCAGCACAGTAACTTTTACGTACTCTTACATATTGCACTTTCAGTTTACCGATCACTACATCATCTTTGCAGTTTTTCAGCGCCCTTCTCTTGTCTCCTTGAACCCCGGGAAGACTTGCTGTCGCAGCAGTCGGCCGTGTTAATAAAGCTCGACATTAAACCTGTGAATGAGCTGAGCGCGGACAGACAGACAGACAGAGTCCTATTGACTCCTCTCGCGGGGACTGATTAGTGCTACTGAACTCGTTTCACTCAGCTGTTCCATAATATATGTCCCGGCCTGCGGGAGGGCTGACTGGAGGTTTCATAACTCCAAACAGAATCCAAACCGAGCATCAAATTTTCATCGACGTGAAGAGTCCTGGCTCGTCTTAAATGTGAGTAACCTTCGTCGGCTCTCTGTTGATGCTGCAGCCACTGGACGCTGAGGCTGAATGGATGATTTTACTCAGAGAGATGCTGGTTTGACTTCCAGAGATCTGCGGTGAATGGCAAGAAAATGCTTCGTTAACAGCGCTGATTGAAGAACCTCATCTTACGGCCCTGCGCGGCTCTCAGGTGGAACCCTGCACCTGATTATTAATCAGAAGATCAGAACTAGAAATTAGCTACGAATCTTGAAGTCAGATGGTTCCTAAATTCAAATGTGCCCCAGTCTGACCAGATTAATCTCATCATTCGAGAGTCATGACTGCTTGATGGTGTCTGCAATACAGATCTTACTAACATGTGTTTTACTGACCCTCACCTGGGAATTTCACTGGTTGCGTGTACGTTACGTAACGTACAGTAGCTCAGAAAGGATGAGCTGTGATGGCCGAGTGGTTAAGGCGTTGGACTTGAAATCCAATGGGGTTTCCCCGTGCAGGTTCAAACCCTGCTCACAGCGATGTGAAGGAGCTCTTTATATGTCCAGCACCCAAATGTATCTTGCTTAACATAATACGTTATGAGATTCTATATGTCGAAGTGTCCTTGGGCAAGATATTGAACCCCAAACTCCTCCTGATGTGCTGGCTGGCACCTTGCATGGCTGCCACCGACATCAGTGTATGAATGAAACTTTTGGAGACGGACCGAAATATCCTTGGATTAAAATCAGTTCCATGAAGATCTGAAAGAAGAAGTGCCACATATATGACACTACACTTTCACTTCACATATCCCAAGATTCTTTACACGCCCAAATAAGAAGAAAGAAAGGGAGAAAATGGCGACATCGCGTGGCGTAGAACGTCACTTTCGAAGGCCTGGGCGTCAGAAATCGTGACATAAGGGTAAAACATCTGGAGACGCAACCAGAAAATGCTCCAAAGGCGAGACCGTCCCATTTAACAACGGCTGACGAGGTTAACAAGGTCTCGAAGGATGCAGACCCTGAATCGAGACACAGCCACTGTAACTAAACTATGTGCTCAACACACTAAACAAAGGGAGTATCAGATGGTCACAGTATCAATTATTATCACATTTATAATAGAAAATGAGGAACTGGAAAGAAAATTGGCCTTTAACAATCATTTACCGGCATTGCACGATTTCAATCCTTGTCTGTGAAACCTGCACTCGAACAGGAAATAAAATAAAAGTCTTCACCTTGAAACACGTGAAACCGAAGCAGTTTTCATCCGCGGTCGTCCTTCATGTCCGCCGACACACATCATATCCATCACCGTGCCCATTCTCCTCCTAATTCTCCAACGTGCACACGTCAGTCCGGTCCGGCAGCCGCACATCATTTGTAATTATGCAAAACAGTCCTTTCTCATCGCACGCAGGAAAGCAATTTTTCTATGCAAATGGTTAAATTCCCCGTGAGGGCCACCATTGGATGCGTGCTTATAAACGCGCTAATGATGAGCGACGGCGGGCGATATTGGGGCCACCGCACGTGTGACACCGATGAAAATTATCAACTAAATGCCAGAAGTGTCCTCACAACGGGTGAACCGGGCAGGGGAGGGGAGACGGTACCGAGTGGCCGCTGAGAGTCACCGTGGCCATTAGTGATCCAATTGGACGAGGCAGTAATGAGAAAAAAGATCTGAGGGGTGATTTAAATTAAAGGTTTTATTTATTTTTCTAGTCTTAATAGTTTCCTTCATGTCTCTTTGAGATGCAGGTTGAAGTGATGAGCGTTCAAATCCCGCAAAGCGCTGCACAAACACACCTGACTGTCGTACGATCGTAATGAGGTCGTAAATATCGCCGCAAATCATTTAAACCGCCCTCGTTCACCTTCATTGAGACGAGTTAACACCAGCGAAACAACCCTGTGATCGTGTCACTCAGCAGATTAAACACGAGAGCAGGAAGAAACCTGCAGTGTAGGAACGTTTACGTCAAGACGGTGTTGAGTTCCAGGGAAATCCGTGGAGAAAAATCAAATACTCGAAACAAACAAGATCATGACTTCTGTTTTGTTTAAAGAGGATTTATTTATTCCCTCACTCGACAGGTTTCTGTCAGTGTTCTAGATACTGAGGTCCACAGCGCCGACTACAGTACCGGAGTGCACACAGCCACAGAGAGGATGGCACCAGGATGGGCACCATGAACGACTCAGACAGTAATGATCCGAAAAGACATCATATTTTATCGTAGAAGACTTTAAACTGTTTACTGAAAATACTACATTAGGTAAGAATTCATGTGATTTTCTCATAAGCTTACATACAGTCAGACTTTTGGAACCAGTGACGTCACCCCCTGCTGGCCAGGAGAATAAATATTCACATTTATGTTTTCATTAGTGTAAAATCACTGTCATGCTTTTATTACCTCAGCCTCACATTTATATCATACACATTTATGTGTCTTCAACAGAATCTGTCATGTTGGACCCACATTTTTCAACAGTAGCTCAGAAGGGACGAGCTGTGATGGCCGAGTGGTTAAGGCGTTGGACTTGAAATCCAATGGGGTTTCCCCGCGCAGGTTCAAACCCTGCTCACAGCGATGTGTCCGGCTCCCTTTATATGTCAAGCCCTCAAATGTATGTTGCTTAATTCCTTAAAAGGATGCACATTGGTGGTTGTGGCTCAGAAGGGTACAGCCAGCGTCTTCTTATTGGATTCTGCGAGTTGAAGTGTCCTTGGGCAAGGCACTGAACCCCCAAACTGGTCCTGGTGTGCTGGTCGGCACCTTGCATGGCAGCATATGAATGTATGAATGAATTACTGTAAGTCACTTTGGACTAAAGCGCCTGATAAATGTACAGTAAACACAGTAGGTTGTTCTTAAATAATAAAAAAAGGTTTGTACATGCTGAAAATCTAACCATGTGCCACAGAATATTTCTAAAGCTTCACATAAATTTGTTTTATAACTAGCGTCCATCTGCTTCACTTGTTCAGGAAGATGCTGCTCCGCTGTTTTGTGGAACATTACATTTCTCCTCACTTTCCAGCAGCATGGGAGCGAGTATATAATGCAGAGTGGATAAAGAATGAATTTTCCATTTTTGGGTGAACTGTTCCTTTAAGCCCCTCTGTGCCCTCCAGACGAGAGCTCAGCCAACAGCTCGGCGACAGGCGCTGTGAACTCTCTGGTGAGACATTCAGCAAATGTGTTTTTACGAGCGAGTTTTATTTGACATGCTCTCAGAAAACTGTCAGATAAATAATCTGACTGTGTGTGTGTGTGTGTGTGTGTGTGTGATTGCTATTAACTGTGACATTTCAGAGACGATGAGTCACGCCATCCACGGCGCCTTCTATTGATCACCGAACAGTCACAGAATATCCATCGGCGTGCGTTCGCTGCTCACAGACGGATGTACGAGCAACAAAATATTCAAGCTGCTGATGTGAAACTGCAGACGTCTCATTTTCGGAAACAAAACTCCTGCATCCGCCTGTGAACCGCAATAAGCATTTGTGATTTCTCCTCGCTGCAAGAATAACAATGGGCCATTAGTGGCCGCCCGGCAGCGACACAGCGGACAGATACTCTACGGTTTTTACAAACAGCAGCAGATGATTCTGATCTGCACACAGACACGAGCGATGACGCTCAGGCAACCTCGTTAGCTAGCGGGAGAATGAGTGACAATATTTCAGCTGGAGCTGTGAGAGGACTGATGGCCACTGTGATGTTACATCTGCATGTCTGGTGGAATAATTCTGCTGTCTGGGGGGGAAAAAAAAACTGGCTGTGAGACGAAATGCACAACCTGGAGATAAAAAAGGGGGGTAACGAAAAGTTCAACAGGTGAAACACAAGGTCAGAGTAAATGCAGCGGTTGGGCCGTGGCACTCAGATAACACCACAGATAACAGAGACTTAGAGGCAGGTATATATGCTCAGGAGTTAATCAGGGGATTGGGAGCAGGTGCAGGTGGACGTGGAGGTCAGGTGATGTAGGGAGGCGGAGACACAGGTGATCAACAAAAGGACACCTGATGCAAATTGTGTATCCGAACCAGGTGTGGATTTGGGATGTATGATGGACACATTTTCTTTCACTGGTTGAGCCACAGTTCAAGTTCGGGCTGCAGCTTATGAACATCTTAATTTGTTTGGTCTATAAATTTGTCAGAAAATGGTGGAAAAGATTGAGTCGTGTTTCCTAAAGCCCAGGGTGACAAATGCCTCGATTTGTCCTCAACACAAAGATACTAAGTTTACTGTCATAGACGAGGAAATATTCACATTTAGGAAGCTGAAATTAGAATTATTTCCCTTAAAAAGTGATATTAGATTATCAAAATAGTTGGCAATTTCGCAATTTAAGGATTAACCACTGCAGCTGTAGTACAAATTACTTGAAGCGATGGTTGAGGTGTGTGAAGTCCTTTCAAAGGTGCAGAAAAAGATTAGACACAAAGCAACTCTGACTTTGTAGCTGTTATCATGTGAACTCAATATATAAATATATATATATATATGATATAAGGGCACCGAGCTTCTACGTTCCTCCCAGCTGCATGAAGGAACAGTGAAAGTTGGCGTCAGTGTGCAGCTCGGTGTGAAAACACAACACTTAAGAAGCTCCGAATCTGCTCATATGACTCATCGTCGAAGTAAAAGCAGCATCTCGCTAAAAAAAATCAATTTCCCCGCTTCCTCCTCTCTAAGTCAACACCGCTGGCTGGCAGCACTAGCTTATGTACCGGGAGCGTTTTTCTCCCCAATCGATACCGAGCTGCTGTTTCACCTGAATAAGCACTCTTAAAAAAAAAAACAAAAAAAAAAAAGGCTTTTCATCCACTCCACTTCATCGGAAAACAGACGGCGGCTGAATAACAATGACGTGCTGCTGTCATGCCCTCGTGTGCAGACAGATAAAGACATCGTGGCTTTTAACTGCAGAGCTTATTCCCATTAGTGGCTTTAAAGCAGCTTGTAGTGCTCAAATCATGTAGAATTAGCATAAATTCTGTAGCTTTACGGAGCTATTTTAGCTTTACAGCACATTTACTGTACGGTTCAGTCTCAGGCTCAACAAACTCGTGTCCAGACGGAGTTAAGTGCAGCATTTATTACACTGGGTGGCAGCTGGATTCATGTCAGGCTCACTATGCTAAGCTAAGTGTCCAGGCCAATCCGAGTAGTTTGAGGAGCTTCTGGCAGCTGCAGGTGAGGTTCAGGTGTGACGACCAGCAAAAAGACGTGACTGAAAACAACAACAGCGGCTCCTCGAGAGGATTTTCTCGGTGGGAAAGACGTTTTCACTCTTCTCTGGTCGTGATGAACAGTGTTGGACTGCTGCTCTTCCTGTTTTTAGCAGCACCTGTTCAGGTGTCAGCAAAAGCTCTTACCTTTTCCTCCCTGAATCCAAAGCTCTTCCTCTCATTATTTCAACATGTCATGGAGTCATGATTGTACATTTAGCATGGTGTGCTAGTTCACAGGAGTAACCAACTGTGCTGGAGGCAACAGAGCATCAGATTGATGTATTTTAGCTCGAGACGCATCCTGTTGTGCTTCAGTCCGAACTCAGCGAATACGTCACACTGGGCGTTGGCCTGAAGATTCAAACTACGACGCTGTACGTATCACTCTGACCCTTCACTTACATGAATAGCAACACTCTATAAAACAGATGTAGCAGGTTTCAAGGAACATTATTTCTTTTTTAATCCCTTTTTTAAAAATGACAAACTACAGCCACTACTTGGTTATGTTCAGGAAAGAAGTGTCACTAACACAGCAGGTAGATTATCCGGTATTATGACCTTGACCAAGGCTCTGACTGTTGTATATTGTTCGTTAAGTGACATAAATAAAGAATTAAAGACTCTTCTTCTTCTCCTTTCTCTTAAAATCCCACCACCCTAAACAATAACATTAGAGATTCACCTCTAGAAAATGATGCTAGCTGGTTTCCTACAGCATCGAAGTTAAATCACAGATCCAGTGACCAAGCAGGAAGTGTGAACAGGCTAAAACTGCGAGGTGTAATTTTATTGATCATATGCCTTTTTACAGCAGGCGTAACGGCCACTGTGCACTGCTTCAAATGTTCCTGTCGAACCAAACTGTGACCCAGAGATGCTGAATTACACTCAGCCTTGACTTTCGTGTTAGCGTCCTCAGTGAAAGTGTCGGCTCTTCCCTGAAAACAACTTTAAAGTATAAAATTGTGAATGAGACGCAAAGTGATGCTGAAGGAGAAGAGTAGGTGTTGTTATAAAACTTTCACTGGGCGAGTGTCGAGCATGAGAAGTTGTTAGACGGCGAGTGACGCGCTGCAGGATGGAGCTGCGTGCCACACCTGACCCGACGACACGGCGCCTCGTTTAAAATGCAGCTCGTTTGTCTGCCGCTCCACGAGAACAGATGTTTCGCCGCCCACCCGGCTGGTAAAAGATGATTTCGTACCATTACGTACGAGCAGTTTAAGTTTTATGTACACCAAGAAAAATAATAAATAAATAAATAAATAAATAAAGAGACCAAACTCACAAGTCAGGATCGCGTTACAATACTGCATCGACAATGAGACTTTATTCACAAGTTGTTTACACCGATAGAACAAAATATCTTGTTATTTTGTGTATTTATTTATTCTTTTGGTTTATGTACAGTGATAATGCAACAGACCAGCCATCTATTGATTCTCGATGGAGTGTGTGAAAGAAACTGGGGAGGAAAAAATGACCTCACTGCACAATAAACACCCGTTATAACAAGTTCAGTTTTCACTTTTCAGCTCCACATTTTTATAACATCCGTCACAGAATCTCAAACAGGCGGCGTTAACTGAGATCTCCCTCCACATGAAACAAACCGTTATGAGGAGCATTTCTTGCAGCATTTTTCGATTTGGTGATGAAAAATGGAGTCGATGTTCAGCTTCCTGACGCCGTCTTGCCGCAGCGTTACATCACATCGACACCGCACTAACCTTTAACCACGACCTGCTCTGTTTAGAGATGAGAATCCTTGGCTTTTTGCACTTTTAACGTCTCTTTTAAGGAGCCTCTCGTGCAATACGTGGTCGGGAGGGGAAAAAAAAAAAAAAAAAAAGACTGGAGAGTTTTGCTGAGATCGTCTCGAGGCCACAGGTAAAAAAAAAAAAAAAAAAAAAATAGTACAGCACACTAATTTGCTGAGTAAATAGCCATGCACTAATAGTAGCACAGTGTACGCAAGTCATGTCATCGATTGAGTGATTCAAATAAGACCGGACTGACTTCACTAGAGTTTGATGGATAGAATCTGTCAGCCAATCGAAAGCAGTGAAATTAAGATTTATTTTTTTTAACACAAAACATGAGCTGGTTTTCCCAAAAGTCATCTTTAGATAACGGACGTGTTGCGTTCAGGTGATCCGGAGCTCTGTTCTCTGAGGACTCGGTTCGATTTTAAGCCCAGCCGACAAGAGTTTACCAAGAGATTAAAAAGTTTCAGAGCAGAATTATTTCTCTGAAAGTGATTTATGTCTTTGTTGTAAAAACAGTGCTGGATCTCTGGGCTGATGCTCGTATTGGACATGTATCTATTAATCTATTTAAAGCAGAGGATCCATTTATTTCCAGTGATTTACGTACAATATAACAAAAAATAATTAGCAGCAATGTAAATTTTTGGGTCAAGTTTACCTGTTTTTAAGGGAAAAGTCTGATCTGCATCATCTTGTAACAATAAATAACTCTAATAGGCTTTTTATCTTAAAATACTAAAATACTGTGTGTTCAAAAATGCTAAACACACGAGCACGATTTGGTTTGTAGCAATTCAAAGTAGGCTGTTCGACGGGTGCAACAGGTAAAGAATTGGTGCTAATGCTAACTGTAGCTACCGTTAGCCAGTTAGCTCAGTAGGCCTCGGAGCTTTCGACCGAGCTGGGCTTTAATGGTTAGCATCATTAGTTAGCAACATAATACAAACACGTCATATCGTCCAAACTCTTGATCATTTAAGATTCTGTCGTTCTTCCTGCTGCTCTGAAACCAAAAGAACCAAAAGAAACCGGCTCTGAACCAGAACGAAAACCCAGTTAGTCTAAAGTTGCTTTTGGGAAAAAACAAAAAAACCAGCTGACGAGTGTCACCGCAAACTACTTCTCAATGCAATACAAGTTTGGCTACTGTACAAGTACAAATCATCCATTAATGCTACATAGAAGGACTGCTATTCAGAGGCAAGACTATCTTCTTTAGTACGAGTCAGAAACACTTCGTATTTAAAAACGGCCTCATCCCAGCGTGCTGTGGATCAGATTATCTCAATTATCTTACAGACCAAACGTTGTGAGACTCTCACAAACTCCTGGACAGACGGAAACTTCCTGTCCACTCGGATTATAACGAAAGACGGCATGTTCGTTAGTGTTTATCTGGGAGGCAGCAGCGCAGCACAAACCTTTAATCCACAGGTTAATCCGCCGGAGCGAGGCCATTTTAAAATGAAGTGTTGGTTTGCACACCAGCCTGGTTTCCACGCGGCCGGACACGCTCGCCGGTCCGTCTACTGTGTGTTCATTAAGGCAGACATGAGTGAAACGTCACTGACAAGCCACGATATCGGTCGTCCACGAGAGAAGATAACGAGTCGGGTCCAACACATACGATATTGCTTCTACTAGGATGATGATCTAAAATGATTTACACATTGAGAAAATAATATATATATATATATATATATATATATATATATATATATATATATATATATATATATATATATATATATATATCTCCATGTTTTTCATCTCACATCCAGCAGCAGACTCTTGGAAAAAAAAAGAAAAACAAATCATTCGTTTTAGTCTCACAGTCTACTTTACTGACCGACACGGGGCGCGACTCTCTAGCGCGCTGCATGGAAACACATCAGAAAAAGCGTGGCACTAAAAAAATATGAGACACGAACACGAGCTTGTGATACGGACATGATGATCAACATCACACACACACACACACACACTCAAAACACATCGATCGAGGGCGTTAGTTCACGGGAGAGTGGCGACGATAATCTGGGTAATTTAGAATCATATCTTTTGTTTTTCTTTCTATTAATCGATTCAGTTTTTTTTTAGCCAATTAAGTTTCAGAACATCGTGAACACTTGCAGAAGTGATGTCGTCCAATTTGTAACCAAACATATTAAATTTGCAATGATTGGAAAGAGAAAAACAAACAATTTGATTTTGATTGACACTTTTTTTTTTTTTAGTTTATTCTGGCGATCAGGATGTTTCACCGCCGTTGTGACGCCACGCCCACAACGGACTGACGCCCACGAGATCAACCCCTCGTCTGGAAACAGAAACTAGGAACAATAAACTCTTTAACAGAACATAGAGGAACATTTTCTTTTTTCTATCAATCTATCAAAACATGTTGTAGATGTCACTTTGGAAAACAGGCTGCATGGATCGTTACAATAGAAGGAAGGTCTATCTATGTACAGGATTGGTTCTAACGGATTTACTGGCACGATGTTGATGGAGAAGGGGAGGACGAGAGGAGAAGAAGTGGATGGGAAGACGAGGAAAGAATGGAGAACAAGGAAACAAGAGGACGTTAAAAAGATCAGGTAGGAAAGGAGACGAGGGGGGAAGATAGGCAGCATTGTGAAAATGTTAAAACAAGACCAGAAAGACAGGAAAGACAAAATGAAGAACAGTTGGACGAAAATGAGAACTGGGATAACGATAGAAGGGGTCAGCGGTGAGAGGAGAGGAGGAGGAGGAGGAGGAGGAGGAGGTCCATCCGGAGGAGGTGCTCCCTCCTACTGTGGAAGAGCTTTCAGAATGGCGTTCACCTCCTCCGCAACGGCCGTCAGCGCAAACTCAAACTGGTCCTGCAGGGAGACAAAGGCGGGGAACAAAAGAGAGGAGGGAAGTTAAAAACAGACACGAAGAAGCCAAAACTCCTGGAAAGCAGAATGGATTAGTCACCAGTTTGAATTTCAGCGCTGCCAAAGAGCCCTTTGGCAAGACGATGAACCTGGTGCGCCTGCAGAAAACAACAACTTTGAAGATCAGCTTTGGCTGGTGAACAAAGTCCTTAAAAAAAAAAAAAAATTTACGATCTGAAAATCTCTTTTTTAACGGCGTCAGTTGATCACGGTCCGGCTGAGAGGAGCTCCGTGTGACTCTGTGAGCAGTAATCTGCTCCGAACAGCCTCGACTCTCCTGGTTTCTACGCTTTGCACCAGATTCTGAGGGATTTGCTTCCACTCGGCCGCAGGAGCATCAGTGAGGTCTCACAGTGATGTTACGTGATCGGGCTCACAGTCGGTGTACCGGCTCAGGTCAGGGTTCTGTCCAGGCCCGTCGTGTTCTTCACACCAGACTTTGGGAGACTCTGGAGACTTGAAGGTCCAATTTGTAAGTTGTAAGAAAATATTGTTGAGTCTCATTCCCCTGCAGCCACCAACGACTAAAAGCATCAGTGTTTAACGAGTTGGGAACGAGACTGAATTTATATTTTTTGCCCTGGGTTTGGTCTCTCAGGCGATTGGTCGAGCTTGTTGGGAGTTGTGTGAGACTGCAGACACGACTTCTGGATCTTAAAAGTGAAACTGGTGTGGAAGAAGGGAGCGAGTCTAATGGTCCCTTTGTATATAAGCTTATGAAAAAAATTACTTTCTCATGAGTTTGTGGTCTCAGCTGCTAGTTCAGCACAGCATGATGATCATACTGTGAATCATGATCCCGTTTACAGTCAAATAGATGATAAAGTCGCCTCTTGCTCTACAGATAAAAAAAAACAGAATAATCTATCAGGAACTTGATTTTAAGTAAAACGTACTTGTTGGGAATTTGCAAATGGAACCTTTATTTTGAAATATCTAGAAGTGTCCTAAAGACCTACGCATGATTAACCTTTAGTTTATTGTGTCATTACAGGAAGTGGAAGATTAACGGCCCCAACAACAACATTATTTCCCCCCTCTTCAGAATCAGAAATGAGATCTGAGTGCTGAGGCCGCGACTCCGGACCACGAGGGGAATCAATGTGCGAGGAGAGCGAGAGAGCGCCGTGACAGCCGCTCGCTCAGGATACATGGTTTAATAAAAACCTGGATCGATACGGCCGATGTTTCACACACATCCCGGCTTTTCTCTCTAATTATGATCACAGACGGTAATTGAAGTTTCCAGACCGGAGAAAATGACTCTGGTTTGTTTCAGGTGAGGCTGCGAGGCGTCAGGAGCGTGACTCAAGTCATAATTAATGTATTTATGGTCACTTTGTTTAAATGGGTTCTAATAT
Source organism: Acanthopagrus latus (assembly GCF_904848185.1). Lineage (NCBI taxonomy): Eukaryota > Metazoa > Chordata > Actinopteri > Spariformes > Sparidae > Acanthopagrus > Acanthopagrus latus. The sequence continues at coordinate 25,154,519 of NC_051059.1, forward strand.
TCTGTAATGTTATATTTAAAAAGAAAATGACCTGAAAGTTAAAATCTTAACAATTCAGGGGGGGCTTAACTTTTGTGATGGCGATCGTTCACTGTCTGAATAATTAAAACGATTATTAAAAATGGAAAACCTTCATTTGCATTTCAAATGCTTTGTTGGGTTTTTATTCGGTTCATAAAACCGAGGCAGCCGCAGAACCTCTGATACCGATGCCCTGGGAGCGGACCCATTTGAATTCAGTACATATTCCTCTGTGATCTGGGCAGACCCGACTTTTAAACACCTGCTCACTTCACTTTTTATTTTTTAGAAATCGATTGATCTTTTCCTGATGTGCAGGAGTGGGCGCCAAAAAAACCCTGCAGATCCAGCGTATCTCACAGCGGGGACCTGAAGCTTTGATAAAAATGAAGTTTAGATGGACGTATGATCGATTGTTAAGAGAGAAACTGTGGCCAGAAGGTCACAGGTTTGATCCCCACGACTGTCAACGACTAAATACCAGAGTTAAGAACGAGAATCTGATGTTTGTGACTTTTGTCTGTTCGACAGGTTGGTTTTCACTTTTTCTCACTCAGCTGTTGGAGTCTATGTGTCGCTACTTTTAGCTGCAGCCACATTAGCATTTAGCTTGGAGATAAGAGTTGGGTATTGATTAGGTTAACTTAGCATAACACTGGAAGCAATGTGAAGCAGCTAGCCGGGCTCCTTCACAACGCAATCGGCAGATTAAATGACGGAATCATACATTTCTGCAAACGATGGATGTGTCTAAACTTATCTAAAACCTGTTATAATTTTAAGCTTTTAGAGGAGACAGCACTGTGCTTATTGTCTCGTACAGTTCGGGCACAAAATCACAAACTGGCTTAAAATTTCTGTCTTTGTCGCCACAAACTGGCTGCAACATCCACTGATATCTGACTTTTGTCTTTAACATAATGCGTAAAGACTTTGGATGTAGTCTGATCTCTCCATTCTCTGTTTTTCCAGTTAATTCACAGTGAAACACAAGAAAATTTTAAAAACAGAAAGGTAAACTTGTCTCTCCTGGCAACAGGGGAAATAGTCAATATTGTGTGTATAAATATCTGCATGCACACGTTGGAAAATGGTATAAAAATGGTTCCACGTGAACAGACAGAGTCAGGTGTGTGTGTGTGTGTGTTTGTGGGTGTGTTACCTTAGTCTGAACCATTCCCGGCCTCTGGTCCCGCAGGTGCTCCAGAGTCGCAGCGATATCAATCTCCTTGGCACCTGTCACACACACACACACACACACACACACACACACACACAAACAACACAGGTAAGAAATTGTGTTGTATCGTGTTCACAGCGCTGCAAGATAATCCGGCTAACATCTGTCAATCTGGTGTTTTATAGCAGCTCCCTTCAGAACAGCACAAGGCGATTACATTCATCCTCTTCACACACACACACACACACACACATTAACACACAAACAGCTAGGTGGTGGTGTTTTTGTTGCCGGGGATGAAAAAACAAGATGAAGAGGGGAAAGAGGAGTGACTGGAGAGGAAATCACAGTCCCACGTGTTTGTTTCTGAGAGAGAATGAGCCGATCTTAAAGCCCCTCGTCGGGCTTTGATAGCCGTCCTGTAGCCTTTGAGCTCATGAACGCTGCCCACCAGAGCTCTGTCAGGCCCTGCCAACAGCTCGCATGCCTGTGTGTGTGTGTGTTGGGCTGCAGACGGCCTGTCGCTGTGCCAGACTGGCACGATGCCCCACAGCTGGCGGCGGCGGCGGTGTGGCTGCCGGCCGTCAGCTGAGTGGCCAAACGCCGGTCAGATTAGCCGACACTGTGATACATTACAAACAGATTATAATCCTTCTGGAGACAAACACAAGAGAAATGTATCTACATCTACATCGTCATGTGACCAGTGTATTAATTACATTCAGGTTAATGAAGATCTCTGCAGGTTTTAATAAGCACGCATTGTTATTATATTCATAACATCTTTTACTTAAAAGTAGCAAAACCACAGCAAAGAAATACTTTATGAGCATCAAGATGTACTCAAACTCAAAACTTTATATTCTTACTTTATGATAAATGAATTAAATAAATGCATTAATGTGTTGGGTTAGTGATGGGTAGGTTGAATTTCCCTCTCAGGTGTCAATAAAGTTTTATCTTCATCTCTAATATAACATGATAACTACATTTTTTAAATTATATTTTGTGTTATTAAACTGAATCTGCAAGCGACTGAAGCTGTCAAACAAATGTTGTGGAGTTAAAAGCACATTAGCCTCTAAATGTAGTGATGTAAATCACCTCCAGTGATGTCACTCAGCGTTGCATTGTGGGTAATGTAGGCACCAGGTTTATAAACACAGTCTGAAACACAACTGCTCATTGTTTCACTGTTCATTACGAGTCCTAACAGTTATAAGAGTGTAATGCCTGACCAGTGGACTGCTTTTCAAAACCTCCTGCCTACATTACCCATGATGCAACTGGGTGACATCACTGGAGGCAATTTATCAGATTAAATGCAGCTTCCTCGTGTGCGGTATGTTCTCCCCAAGACCCGTTAACACACTTGAAAGTGTAAAATTGGTGGCGTTACCCTTTAAGTTCAGCATTAAAGTAAATGTACTTAGTTACTTTCCACATGATTAATTCTATTTCAACACATTTAATGACACAATTATCAGTGAATTTTACATTTCTGGATGTAATTTCAAGGTCATAAAGGTTGTTTTTTATCTCTTACAGTGAAATATATATATATATATAAAAAAATAGTGTTCCTGTATAAAGTTTTAATGAAGAAAAACAAACTCTGGCTGATAAATTAGTTATTTGGTCTGTTTGTACTTTAAAACATCAAAGTGAAAAACACATTTAAGCCTGCTGAAACTGCTGAAGATGTGAAGTATTCATGCAGAAGAATAAACAAAGGATTAATACTCTTAATGCGTTTGCATGAAAAAAAAAAGGTGTTAAAGAGATATTTCTGTCTGAATAATACATAATGTGCATTAATGTGACTTTCCTTTAGTGAGCAACATTTCTGCTGAAGACAAATATCTCCTGGCAGGCAAATAAAAGTTTATCCTTCTTCTTCTTTAAAAAAAAAAAGCAACATTAAGCTCATAATGACCTCGCGTCGCCTTATAATGTCATAGTGGCATAACTAATGGCTACAGGTACCGAAACCATTAGCTGGGGGAAAAAAAGAAGAGAGAGAGAGAGAGATGAGAAAAATAGATGCTAATGGGGTTAGGAAGACGTCTCTAACAAAAAAACAAAAAAAAAGAGAAATAGTCGAAGAGAAAAGAGTGGAGAGAGGCGGGAGCAACAATTAAATTCACTGAGAACAAGAGGAAGAAAAGAAATTAATTTGTTTTCCGTCCACACGTTTCTCTCTTCCTCCTCCTCCTCCATCCAGATTCAGAGGAAACAAAAAGAATTCTCTCTACTTTTTTTTTTCTCCTCTTCTTGTTGTGACACATAATAACACTTCTTTTTCTTCCCTGCGTGAAGAGGGAAACGAGCGGTGGGAGAAACCGCTCATTCACACCATTTTCTTATTCTGTTTCACAGGTTTTGTGAGCTTTCTCTCTCTTTCTACGACACAATAGACCTCCTTCTAGCCAGGAAAAGCTGCAACACACAACTCACTGCTTTTTTTTTTCCTGTGGGGAGGAGGAGGAGGAGGACTTAACAAGCTGAGGGCTATTGTGCAGGTTGTGATAAACCTTGAAATGGTTTGAAATCTCCTTATTTGAGCTTTTTCTCTTTGCAAAACTTTCCCTTGAAGGAGACGGTGGAGGCTTGGAATGGTATAAACACCTGGCCTCGTTTTGAACTTCCCTCCTCAGCAAGACTCTCGCTTTGGGGTGGAGGTCGGGGGAGGAGGACTAAGGAGTGTGTGAAGGGGGAGGATATATATATATAAATATATACAAAAAAATAAGAAAGACAGGACCCTTGAGGAGGCCGCAAAAGACCCCAGAAAGCCGGAGCCGAGGGCCGGGCTCACCAGTTGGACAAGAAAAAAAAAAAAGGAAAAAAAAACGGAGCGATGCTGAAAAGCTCTCCGGCTCTCGATGGGTTTCATTCGATTCTTAAGATGAAGAGAAGGGTGGCGGGTGGTGGAGGAGGTGGAGGAGGTGGAGGAGGAGGAGGTGGAGGGAAATGAGGGGAGGCTTTTGGAAAAAGAAGAAGGGGAAAACAAAAAAAAACAAAAAAAACGTGAGAACCACAGCAATACCTCCTCAACCCTGCAACACCGACCATAATACACCGCACGCATTTACAATTCATTCCTTGGGAGAAAAGGGAGTGGAGGGAGAGACGGGGGAGGGAGGGAGGGAGAAACTGGAGTGATTCTGTGTCTGAGAGGGAGGGAGAGGAGGAGGAGGAGGAGGAGGAGGAGGAGGGAAGAAGAGTCTTTGATCATGATGGGGGAAGCCTGCAAACCTGGGGGCCTCCAGCTTCTCAGGACAGACAAAAAAACCTCCTTCAAAATAAGAGAGAGAAACGTAGTGGAGGGAAAACCAGACAGGTTCACCGAGGAAGAGATTTTATCAAACGACATCAGATTTAACTGCATTTGATGATCAGATGCAGGGCTTTTAACACCAGCAGACGTATTTAAAGTATTTAGGATGAAATTCAAATATCTTGTGGCTCTTGAGGAGCTTACTGAAACAAAAAACTCTGTGTTGTGGAATATGAGAGACATTTTGGGGGAGACGGTCTAATGAAGCTGGATTATGAGCTTTAAGCTTCACTGTAAGACATACAATCAGCATTTTGTAGGCAAGTAGAGCGTTATAATATTAAATATTGGCTATTAGAAACCAGCTGATGCTTGATTTAAAAAATACAAGCTATATAATGGAAGCACTGATTCAAATTAGACACAAATCTTTGATATTTCTGTCTTTATCTCATGTTGGATCACAGCCTTGTAATTCTATCAGGCTAAATTTTTACTCCTTTTCTCATCGAACACGTGGGACAGATCTCACGTCATCACCTGTCAGGTGAGCTCGTCCACGTTTAGGGATCGTTCCTGTGTTAACTTGAAGGATTACACGTTCACGTTTTCCTGTTCACGCGCTTCCACGAGGCCTCGGGGTTTTTATAAAAACCTCTTCAGAGGCAGCGAGGTGAACTGAAACACACTGAGATTGCACATTGTGTTCTAGGTGGTGAAATCCACTTTGATGCTCGCAGTAAAACCTCTCTAACACCGCAGACACGTCCTGTTCTGATCCCACCGTGTGTTTTCCACCTCAAACAAATGGCCTGCTCTCTTACCGCCAAAGAGATCGTTCATCAGATATTCTGTTTATTTCTATCTCACAGAACATCATGAAGGTCTGGCATCGGTTTTATAATGATGCTTTATTCATCCCCTTTTTTTGGTTTTATCAGCTTGAACTCCTCAGACAGAGAGCGAGGTAATGAAACTTTAAAAATTAGGAATAATTTACAGACATTCTGTTAATGATGCCGGGTGATGAAATCCTGCCTTTTTTTTATTTTTCTTTGGGCTGCCATCCAGTGAAGCCGGCTCACATAAAAAACTGCAGCAATGAAATAAAATTTAGAGTTCATTGTAAATTTCAATATGTCTTGTTTCAGCATCGTCGAAGACACAGTGAAGTTGGTGTGGGTGTTGGAGCTGACCCTGGATGGCAACAATGGATGCTGAGAACTTTTTCTTTTCACAGGACGGAGATAAAAGGGTCCCGAGGACACCGACCCGTCACATCCACCCAACCCCTGGGTGCCGAGGAGGGGCCCCGAGGCCTCCCGATCACAGTGTGACAGCCCGGGGGGAAAAAAGGGCCCTGACGCCCGACTGACCCTTTGATCTGGAATTAAAGACCCAGGAGCTCGTTCTGCTACAGCAGCACTGCCACCACCGTGGGACACTTCACACACACACACACACACACACACACACACACACACACACACACTTACAAAGAAACAAGAAGACACACACCGACACACATTCACACACGTAATGTCTGAAATCTTCTTCAGGCGATGAGACGTCAAGAACTGTGTTATTTACCAGCAGCACAAAGGAGCAAAGAGTCAATCAAAGGTTGTTGTTATGTTTTGCTCATTCTCAGGTTCATAACTGTATTTTTGGTTCCTACTAGAACAGGTTTACATGTTTTAAAGCTCATAAACACATTGGATTTCTTAAACTATCCATTACTGCAGCTCTGTTTTCTTCCTCTGTCTGAAAGTTTTAGCTCCTGTCTCTTTAAGAGCCCCTCCCCCTCCCGAACACCCAGCCTCCTCTGATTGGTCAGCTCACACATGCCTGAACCAGCACTGCTCACAACAACAGAGCAGCTGTGTTCACTCATTTCCTATGTGCAACTTTAAGCAAATGTGTGACATGGTGACGTAGTGTGATGTCACAAAGTCACGGAGTTAAAGGCGGGACTACTGACGAGGCGTTTCAGGAGCAGCGTTTTCCGTGGGAGAGGGGAGCTTCTGTTGATGTAGGCCTTATCTAACTTTCAAAAATCGTTTTCTTTACAAAAGAACCTTTAAGGAAAGAACAACTAATGAAAACGCTTAATTTCACTCCTTTAATTAAATTAGTAAAAGTCACTTATTCTCAAAAAAAGGAGTCGTAAATACTCGAGATTGCTTCAAAATGAAATATATCGTCAGAACTTGAAGGAATGACTCTTAATTTACCGTCGTGTCATTAACTTAATTAATGCACTGTGTTTATTATTTCATGCTCTAATGATCATAATTATCATAATTCACTCATAATGTGCTTAAAACTCACTGACCATGAGTCCTGATGACACTTCAGATAAAGTGTTCACGGACGACTCTGAGCGATTTCAAACAGTTAGACTTTAAAGGAATCTCTTTTTTACTTTCCTCTCATCTCATGTTTTCTTTCTTTCTTTTTTTTTTTCAGTTTGTTTTCATCACAGAGTTGAAATGTGTTTAATCGGCGTGACAGGAGGAGCTAAAAACCTGCAGTATGGTGCCAAAAAACAGGACGGTGTCAGCTGTGATCATGAAACAGATATTAATTAGGAGTAATTAAGCAAAAACTAAGATATAAGCGCTTAAAAAAAAAAAAAATGTTTTAAATACCCAGCTTGTTTTCTCTGGATCACCTATCATGTAATTATCTAATTAAACGTCATTATTTTCACGGCAATCCTCCTGTTTTTTTTATTAAAATAAAGGTTGATAACAGTGACAATATTTTGACAGCAGTGTTTTTCTACATGTGCAGCTTATTAACCGAAGCAGAGTGAAGGGGAGGAGGGGGGTGTTGTCACGGTAACGCAACTCCACATATTCAACAGGGACGGACGGAAGCAGCGGAGGAAATAAAATAACAGCACCACCCACCTTTAGCCATCTTGTTGAGGACCATGTCCACCAGGATGTAGGTCCCACTTCTTCCTGATCCATCGCTGCAGCGGCGGGCGAGAGAGCAGAGAGAGAGAGAGAGAGAGACAAGAATCAATCAAATACAATCCGATTATTAATCATTATCAGGTTCAGGCTATGAGTGTGATGTTTCTATAAAGGCACAGTTCTGAGATTTCTATAAAAGTGAGAGGGTTATTACTGCTCATATCCATCAGTTAATGGTAATAAAGAATATATATTATATTGATTTTGGTTTTCCGAGGTAACTTTGACGATAAGCCGCGCGGTGTTTCAACATTTGTAAGCGTCACACCGCATTTATGGCGACAAAATAAAATGATATTTTTGACGTCCAGCCACGTTTTTACGCCGTGACGTGAGATGAAATTGAGAACTGAACCAAAAGAAACACAAAATGTATTTGCAGACTGGGCTGCATTTGAACCGGCCTCTTCACAGAAGTGTTAATTGTGGTGTTGCACCTTCATTTCATTTAAAAACACATATCGGATCCATCCTGCGTTCAAATTCGTAAACGTGTTTGACCTGTGAGGACGTTACATTTCCGTCAAGTCACAGACAGTCTTGTCGTTCTTGTCATTCCCTTCCAGCTTCACATGGAAACACCGTTTAATCCCTGCAGCTTCTCACGACGTTACAGCTCGATGTGTCGGAGCAGCTGAACCTGCTCAGCCTTGTTTTTGACACCGTGAGCGAACCGAACCGAAACTTCCCGGTTGTTGTTTTCTTGCCCAGATCTTCCATCATAACGACTTTAACAAGTCCAAGTCTGGCCTGGCGGCTGCGTGGGTTTGTTTCTCTCTCCAGACAAGGACGAATTAACGTTCTGTCTGATGCAAATTCAAAATAAGACTGTAAACGAGTGAAAATGATTACATTTGAAATGTTAACAAGCGTTTGGAAATGCTTGGCAGCAGCGTTGCTTGGCAGGTCGGCACGTCTCACGGTGAAGTTATATCATCGGAACAACACACACCCACAGATTTACCCTGGAAACACAACTTATTTCCGATCCTCCGTCATATCGGTGTTATTGTTTCTCTTCGCGGAGTGAAGGCAGATGTAACACCGCCACAGCGTTAAGCAGGTGAGCAGTCAGAGAGATTTAATATGTGGAGGTTTATGAGTCCTGTAATGCTATTTCAAGGGGATAAACAACTTCAAAGGCGTATAATTATGGAACAGAAAAGGCTGAAGAAGGCGTTTTATTTTTGGTCAGGAATTAAAAAGCGTTCGAAAATATAAACCTGTTTGTCTGACGCGGACGTGAAAGCGTGTTCTGCTACTCTAAAAAAAAAAGAAGAAGAAGAAGAAGAAGAAGAAGAAGCGTGTATCAAAAAAAGCGACGATGGCGCACAGAAGAAGAATTAGACTCTGTGATGTATGTGGAGGGAATATTTTGTACCCTCGATTTATTTTTCAAGTGTTGAAAATTGATGTCTGCACCCCCGACCAGTCTATTTCATGGGCTGGTGTGTAAATCCAGCAAACTCAAGTGTGTGTGTGTGTGTGTGTGTGTATATGCGTGTGTGTGTGTGTGTGTGTGTGTGTGTGTGTGCTGGAATGCGTCCATACTCTCTGAATATTTCATTTTCACCAGGGCCTTGGTTATTTTCTGCAAGCACACACACACCCAGTGACAGTAATTGAGCAGCACCACCGCAGCATCAGTGTGTGTGTGTGTGTGTGTGTTTGTGTGTGTGTCGTCTTCACAGATACTACTATCACTCTGATCTCTGACAGTTTGTGTGTGTGTGTGTGTGTGTCGTACAGGTTATTACGTCGTGATTAGATCTGTCATATCGCTGCACCTTGCCAGGATCATTACAAGGCGATCAAAGATATGTGATGTATGTGAGTGTGTGTGTGTGTGTGTGTGTGTGTGTCAGCACGAGCCCGAGGGCTGTGAGTAAACACGTCAAGATGTCTGCTGCCTCCTCTCACTCTATATAAAATGAGAGACGGAGGGAGAGAGAGAGAGAGAGATGGAGGGAGATGTAGAAGATGGAGAGAAATGTTAAAAAGAGAGAGACAGAAATAAAGAGAGACAGACGAGTCGTCGTCTGAATGCTGCGTGATTATTGAATTTCTGCATCTGCGCTCTCTTCTGTTCGCTCTCTTCTCTCCCCCATGATTGCTTCACTCACTGCTGCTCTCTGTACACATCAGGGTGATAAATGGCGGCGCACAGGTGGGTTTGACAAACTCGTTTGAAAGTAAAAAAAGTCTGCAGGATGAACGTGTCTCCGTCCTTTTACTTACTACGGTTAGAAACATCAGTGGCTGCTGCTTCGGGTTCAGTAAAGAGCCCCGACTGGTTGGAATCTGAGGTTGCAAGCGAGGATATATCTAAAGAGCTGCAAAGGTCCTGAAGAACTCTTCGTTTGGATGACTTACACCTCATATTCCCATCAGGACCCGGCTCATCGTCAGCCTATAAAACAGTCTCGGGAGTGTTCATGCATTCATAGCCACTGGCCTTTAAGATGTTTATCTGTCGTCACTCTAGATAAACAGGAATGAATCCCGCAGTCGTTCTCTCTGTTTGGAAATTGCAGTCACCAAACCAGAAGAGACTCAAATCTGGCAGCTAAATTTAGAGCCACTGTGACACGATGCAATAGACTGTCTGAAGTCCAAAAATCGTGAGTGAGTGAATATCTTCAGGCTTTTTATAAACGTTTTAATAAACGTACAGATAAAAGGGCGCTGGGACGAAAGCGAGAGGTTTTTCGGGAGTTCTTGGATCTACAGGGTCGGTGTGTACATTTAAAAACTAGCATCAGTATATTAGCGCTACTTGTGGTCATTAATACAGACTGCATTAAAGCATCTTACACAATTTCCAGCCTGTCCTCAACCCCAAGAAACGACCACATGTCTGTGAACGCAGCTTATTGTGATTTATAGCTTACGTTAAGTGTTAAGAGAGACCTCTAGAGGTTGTAGTAATTATTACTGCTGCAAAGGAGGAAGTCATCTGCTTGTGTCCTGTGTGTAAATTACATAAATAACTTGTGTTTGGAATGCATAACTAAATTAAATAACTTGTTTTGAGACTCACCAAGATCTCCTCCTAAACTTAACTTGGCAGTTTTTGTTGCCTTAACCTAACCAACCTGTGACTGTATGAAGGAGGTCGCTGATACACAGTTAGTCCTTTTTATTTGGTTATACATGTTGCTGTTTATATTCTGGGAGACAGTGGTCAACCTCCTGTTGGTTGTACTGAAGTAAAATATGTAAACCAGGCGACAAACCAGGAGGTTTTAGTTTGTTTCTGAACATTATATTTTATTTGTAGCGTCGTAACGCTAACGGAGGAGCTTGAGGACGATCCAGCTGCTGCTGCTGCTCCATAAAGACGGGATTTCACACTCTGCTGCTGCAGTCTGGCAATTTAGTGGAGAAAATGTACAGTTTCATCACCCTGGAAGAGCCATTACACCATATTAAATAATAGATCACTTAGCGGTGGAGCGGGCGGACAGACATAATAGATATCTGATATGAAAGCTTCTTCTCTAATCCAACATGGCCGTGTGTTTCCACAGAGAGAGAGAGAGGAAAAAAAAAAACTGTGGCAGATTTTTCTGTTAAATACAGATTTAATTATGTCTCACTGGTCGGTCTTATATCCTCAGGTGGAGGTGGAGGAGGTGCAGATGTGATATCTCACACAGAAACACAACAGCTGCAACCCGGCCTACTCCTGTTTACCCTTCGCTCCCGCTCACCCGCTGGCTCCGAACCGCACGCTGCAAACTTTGAAGTGTCTCCCAATTAAAAGTTACCCTCCTCTGCGGACAGTTTGTCCAACTAAATTACAACTTTTTTTTCTGCTAATTTCTTGTTTGAAATTGCTCGTCTTCCTCCGCCGCGCCGAGAGAAATGACCAGAAACTTGTCAGAAATTAAACACACACAAAAAAAAAAAAAAACGGCAGCGCGGACTCCGGCCAAGTTCAGCTTCAGATCATCAGAGCCGACTGCGTTTCAGTGAACGAGCTGTTTATCTGCTCCTTTTTTTTTCTGGCTCATTAACAAAGATTAAAAAGAATCACATCTCAGTCAGAGCCCTTTAAAAACAAAAAGGAGAAATAAAAGACTGCTTTAGTGATTAAAATACTTGCCTGCAGTGGACTATGATGGGACACGAGCGTCCCCGGTAGCACTTGTTAACTTTCCTGTGAAAAGAACAGAACAGAAAAAAACGATCTCAGTGTTAAAATCACAGGTACACACACACACACACACACACACAGTCAGGACATCATGTTTCTGGGCTTTTAAAGATAATAACCACAAAGAACAGCATGCACAGGACCGTTAATCATCAATTCTGTTGGGTAAAAATAGACAGAAACGCTCCTCGGGACTGCCAGGAATATTATGAAGTTGGTGAAAGTGGCACAACTTTGATATGATCACAAAAAGTCGTTTCTACGCTTGAACTTCCACCTATAACACTTACCAGACACACACAAAGTAAGCAAAGTAAAACTTATGGTTATGTTTAGTCACTGGCAGCACTTGGTTTGGAAAAGAGCGACGGCTCTAACTGCCACCAAAGTCAGAAGTCCGGACCGGAAACACATTCACTCCCAACTCAATCCAGGCAGCAATCACATCGTTTAGCACGACGTAATTATAAGATCAGTTAAGCTACATGTCTAGGAGACAGGATCGATCCAATCAGAGTCAGTTTCAGCTCAACAAATCTAACTTTCGGAAGACGGCTGTTCCTCAGAGCTGTGGAGCTACGAATGTCTTACAGCTGGACGTCTGACGAGACTGTCAGCGATGTCTAGATTTGGACGACACACAGCTGAGGTACTTTCAAACAGAAACAGCTGTTCAGTCTGTTTTTACGTTTCTGATCCAGTCAAGGTTTCATGTTGCATTTGTAATATTACCAAGACTTTCTGCAATACAACAGCAATGTTGGAGGTTTGTGTTTTAACAATTTCAACACGTGTGAAACTACTGGATGTGTCTTTTGATGAGACATGGGGACAATTTTCAGCCATGTTTGTGGTGACAGAAGCAGGAGTTTCAAACCGTAAAACAACACAAATCAGCTGGTTCGTGAGCTGAAACCAGACTGCAGCTCCATCGGGAGTCACAACAGAAATTTGAAAATTTAACTTAAAGGAATGTAAACTTGAAAGATATTTGAGGTTTGCAGAAACACGTGATTGAACTGTGATTATCTTGATGAGATAACAACATAAATGAAGCAGACGATCATAAAGGCGACACTTCCAATAAAAAACCTGCTGCCTCCTGCGATTTCTTTGGTTTTACGATCAAGAATCAGGAATATTGTTCCTGAATCTACAGTCATCTGAAGATTTAGCATCATTTTCTGCAGCAGAAGAAACTCCTTCTCTTGTTTTTGGTGCCAGTTTCTCACAATTACTTATTATCAAGATGCCAAAAGAAGCATTTTCTGCTTTGATGGAAACTTTCTTCCAAACAATCCTGAAAATGAAGAAAAACAGAACATTTTCTGGCGAGTGCACATGGATTTAAAAAAATATATATTGTTATTGACCGCTCGGGTTGTTTCCTTCACATCTCTGTATCATGAAGTTCCCACAGTTCATGTTAGCTGCTTCATCAAAATGTGCGGCAGCTGCTGAAACACAAACATAAAGCTTCTATCTGAGCAAGAAGCAGAGAGCCGTGAGTTTGATCCCAGCTGGAGATCATCTCTGATTCTATTTCATGGTGATAACTCTAAATAACAATATTCAGCAGGAACGTCTTATATTAAGGTGTGTGTGTGTGTGTGTGTGTGTGTGTGTGTGTGTGTGTGTGTGTGAGATCCATAATGCATCACTCAGTCAAGGAGAGAAACTTCCGACCTGCTTCACTCTCTCCTTTCTTTGTTCTGGAAGTTTCCACGGTCGATTCTGTTTACAGCTTCCACACGTTTTCTTAAAATATTTGAAAACTTTCCCAAAAAAAATAAAAAATCAAAACACAAAACCTCATTTTATTGAAACTCTGCTCAGGTGGGTTTTCAACCTCTTTGTCCTCAGAATTTCTCAAAAAAGGCAAAGCCTCGCAAAAAGATTAAACCATCTGAGGTCACATGACGACGACTGAGCTCCTCTGACACCATCACTGCCCACAGCGTCTTTATGACAGTGTAAGCGGGAAGAAGAAGGAGGGAAGGATCCAGGATGGGGAGCCATGCTAACCATGCTAACCATGCTAACCATGCTAACGTGGCTGCTCCTGGCTGAAGTGGAACAAAGAGATCGTTGTGCTCCTCGTCTTTACAGAGAGTCTCTGCCGCAACATCCTGGATCGACATGTGAGAAGGTGAAAGTCACTGATGCTTGCTGCTTTTTCCGGCAAGTCAATTCAAGTCACAGGCTGTTTCAAGTCGAGACGAGTCCTTAGTCAAGTCTTATCACACGCGTCTCCAGTGGTTATGAAGAGTAAAGATGAGGTGTAAGTGCCTGTCGATGATGAACTGAACTGTTTTGCAATTCTTGATATTCAGAGAGCGAAATTAAAACAAACAAAAAACAAATAACCTCATTTAAACTTCTTTATCTTCTACTTTCTCATCAGAACTAAACTGAAAACATAAACTGAACACAAACAAGTCATTCAAGTCGTCACGTCTCTCGTCATTTACTGTCAAATTCAAGTTGCAAGTCATCAAAAACGGTTTCTAAAGTCCACAGTCTCTGGGGATTTATTGACACTTGAGACTATTTTTTTCTAATGAGCTCAGTCATCGCAGTCGTAAAATATAATCGTAAAATATTCATATCCAGATGGAGATTCAACATTTTCTTATTATCAAAATCACAAATTCAGAGAATCGTGAAGCTGAGCGAGACAAAATTTAATTTAAAGAAAATTACAATTTGCTCTCGCAAAAAAGTGCTTTTCATCCCACTAGTTCTGAAATATAAACCGCATGAGAGTTTAATAATCACCTGCGACTGTTACGACAAGTTCCAGAAAAAAAAAAAAAAAACGTATAGACCGAACAACTCCGGAGCTAAACCTGCGACAACAACACGCATGTTTGGTCGCATGATTCAGGAGGATTTCCTGCTGCAGAGAGATTAAAAAACACACACACAGCAGGAATCACATCACACAAAGAACCGCAGGAGGAAGGAAGTCTCCCCGCCTACGACAACGACAACAACAACAACAACAACAACAACGACAACAACAACAACAACAACAACAACAACAACAACAAAAAAGAAAGAAAGAAAGAAAGACTCCACTTCATTTTCATCCTCCACCCCACCGAAATTGAAAAGTCAGAGCTCACTGCAGACAATTAAAAGTGATGTTACCATGGAAACAGCCGGCAGAGAATCTACCAACAGGCGGGGCTGAGGGAGGAGGAGGAGGGAGGAGGAGGGAGGAGGAGGAGGAGGAGGGAGGAGGAGGAGGAAGAGGAGCAGGAGGAGGAGGAGCAGGAGGAGGAGGAGGAGGAGGAGGAGGAGGAGGAGGAGGAGGAGGAGGAGGAGGAGGAGGAGGAGGAGGAGGAGGAGGAGGGAGGAGGAGGAGGGAGGAGGAGGAGGAGGAGGAGGGAGGAGGAGGAGGAGGAGGAGGAGGGGATTGAAGGGGAAACAGCCCGTAGGAGAGATTCAAGCTTGACTGAGAGCGAGACAGACAGACAGAGAGGATGAAGGAGGTGATCGATGGAGGACAGACACGCCGATGGAGAGATGAGAGGCTCAGACTCGATCCACACTGAGCCGGCTCATCTCTGAAAAGGCTGAAAACACGATGTGGCTTCACACGTCTGCTCTCGTACAACCATCCGCACTGAGAGGTCCGAACCTGCGGACCGGCACACGGAGATCAACCTCTTGTTTCCACTCAGACGATGTGTTATAACAGGCGACAGGTGAAGTTATCATGACACCGCTAGCATTAGCATCGGTCATACGTGTTCATTAAGAGCTGAATCATTTGGCGGCCGTGCAGCCAATAAACCCATCGTACAGACACAAGACAGAGTCAAACATTTACTCAAGTACTTCGAGTACTTTTCTCTTTTTTACACGTCCACTTCATTTGATTCTGGAGAGAAATATTGTCCTTTTTTAGCTCCATCCACTGGCAAATTGGTCGACAGTACATACGTAATACTTTTTGATTCTACTTACTTTATTATCAAATACTTTTAGACTTTCACTCAAGTGCTATTTGCATGAGCGACCACCTTATATTTACCTCTACTAAGTGTGACTTTAGGGACTTGGGTCAAGGTTTTATAGCTTTTCATCACGCTTCCTTGCGTCCTCTCTCCTCTCATGACCTGGAAATCTTTGAGTTCCTTGAATGCATCTCGAGGAGACGAGGTGAGAGAAGAGAGGAGGCTCGGAAGGTGTTCGTCACATACTCTCTCTCTGCTGTAATCACCGATATGATACGAGGGATTCATCTAACCCTCCGGCTGTATCTACCTGGGGCTCCTGTTTCTCCTGCACGCTACAAGACGAGGCGACCATTTACAGATCGCAGCCCTTTCAGTGTGGACGGCGTGTATTCAGAGAGCAGAAATCAACAACCATCGAGGGAAGACAGAAGAGAAGGACAAAAGCATCCGAGAGGGGAAAGGGAGGCGTGGTGAGAAAAAAGGGCGGGAGGGAGGAGACCGGAGCCAGTCAAGCAAACCATGAGCAAGCAAAAAGGCGAGAGGTCACCTCAGGTCACCGGGCACAGCGAGAGAGAGGAAGAGGAGCGAGAGGAAGGGGAGGAGACAAGGGGGGAGGAGGGGAAGGGAGGAAAGGAGGGAGGAAAGGGGGGGGGGGGGGGGGGAGGGAGGGAGGGAGGGGTCTGTGAGGCCCCTTTGGTTGCAGAGTCACAGTCTCCAATGATCACTTTTGTGACTATGCAACTGGGCTTATATTACTAGCTGCAACATCACAAAAATGACACTGGCAACCGCTAGTTAGCTGGTAAAACAGGGGGGAAGACGGGCAGAGAGGACTTGTAAAGCAATGCTTCGGCTCAGTCAGTCAGTCAGGTGTGAGTGAGGTTAAAACAAAAAAACAAAAAAACAAAAAAACAAAAAAACATGCCGATACGAGCACAAGAGAAGGAAGAGGTGAGCCGACATCCTCAGACCATCCAGGTGAAGAGCGGAAAAGAAAGAAGCCGGAGCAGCTTGTTATTGTGAGAAAAGCTCCACATCCCCGGCAATAAAAGTGAAAAATATCTCCTCTGCGCTTTCTTCATTGTGTTCTGACCCCGCCGCCCTGTGAGTAAAGGCAATATTTCCTAACTGCTGGTGGGTGGTGACGCCCACCAGACCTCTTTCATAATGGCTGTGACCACAAACTCTCACTCTTGATATCTCACCTAATTGATGTGCGGCAGCAGCGCGGCGACACCGGGCCTATATATATAAAACCGAGTCGGGGTCTATCGCCAGAGAAAAAATCCACAGTGAATCAGAGGAAAAAAGAGGAGAGGGTGGGGAGGGGAGGCCGGGGCGGCTCCCACCTAATAGGCAATACAGTATATCAGTTTAAAAGAGGTCGGAGGAGGTGGAGCGGCTATAAAGGCGCAGGAGATAAAGGATCACTCCGGCAGAGTTCCCTCAATGCATCCTGAATTACACCGCTATCGACTGGGGAAAAAAAAAAGGCCCAGGATGTTTGAGGAGATATAGATATTTTCTCTGCCCGCATCTCAGGGTCACGAGTCAGAACTCCTGCAAGAAGTGAGAGGTTTGAAGTTATTACGCCGCCAGCGAGACACCGAAGCATTCAGAGGAGGAGGGGACGGAACCAGGACCTCCAGGACCCTCCAGGACCCTCCAGGACCTTCACTTTGTTTGTGTTTTAAAGGAAAAAAAACTAAAACGTCCAAAAGTCCACGCAGACACTGTCCCTCGCACATTCTCCTCTGCGGCCCTGCAGGTCTTCTCAGCAGCGGTTACTTTAGAAAAGAAACCAAAGAAATGGCACCCTTGAAAAACTTAAGACGACTGTGGTGCATTTAAGGACCTGCTTTATAGGTTGGAATTTATACACCTGCAGTTTTTTCCCAGAATGGCTTGTGGACGGTCCTTACAGAGAAGGCTGTAAGGCTGACGGCTGCTGGGTTCGTGAACAAGTTCAGCAAAATAATTCCAGTTTGTAGATGGAGAGATGAAACTACTATCACACAGTTCTGAGATCTTTTTCTTTACGTCTCTCTCTCTGTCTGAGTGGACATCTTTTCAAATGGCGGCTGGTTTTTGTTCGACCAAAGCGAAGACAGTGAGGTAACCAGCTCCTCTGACAAACCGTCTGTTGTGTCTTTTCATTTCTTTCTTCTTCTTAAGTTCTGCTTTGGAAATGAATCCTGTTATCAAAGGACTCTTTCAAAAAGACTTTCACAAGTTTCTTTAAGGCCTTCTAAAAAACCTCAATGCCTCGGCTATCAACATTAAAAGCGGGCTTTAGTACTTTGTGTGTTTGAAAAGAGGAGTTCCAATGAAGTCTTTAAATGAAACAGTAAAAAAAAAAAAAAAAAGTCTTTATTACCGGGCGGCTACAGAAAAATATGTTAAAAACTGTGCGTGGGTGAAGAAGCGGTCTCGGTTAAATTGCTGCTGATGTGAACTCTGGATTTGTTGCAGGTTGGTTTTCTTTAAAGACACGAATCTCAGACCTTAACGTGCCAACAGCAGAGTCAGCACTGACTAGAACTACAGCACAGAGCCGATAGACAAAAAGAAAAAGAAAAAGAAAAAGAGAAATGGGGCAAGAGAGCAACTTCAAGACAAACAGGAAGTCTTCGTGTAGTTTTAAATGTTTTCGTACAGGTTTTTTTTTTAATTTTTTTTTTTATTTGAAGCGTCTCGCCTACCTGCGGAAGTCGAGCAGCGTCCGGCTGGTCTCCGGGACGTTCTGGTTGAGCCAGGTGAGGAAGTGGAACTGAGTGACGGTTCGCGTCTCGTTGGTCTGCATGTTCTTCAGGTAGAAGCTGCGAACCAGGAAGTCGTCACACCAGATGTGCTCGGACACCAGGTTCACCTGCGAGGACACGCCAGCGTACGATGAGCACACAAGAGCGAAATTTGTCTTATTTGTGTTCCTGTTCATGCTGATTAAATCAATGAATAATGAGAGTGAGATTTTAAAGGGACAGTTCGCATAAAAATCATAAATACGTGTTGTGCTACACTGCGAATCTATCCAGATTGTTTTCGTGTGAGTTTTGGAGATATCAGCTGTCCAGATGTCTATAAATCATCTGAAAAACTTAACTGAGATGTCTATTTCCAGAAATCATCACTCAGTTACTGAAGATAATCCACAGACGGTGTTGTGAGCATGTGAGGATCTCAGTCCAACAGCGCGGGATGCAAAACCATGTCATCTTCTGCTAGCTTAGTTAGCTCAGTGAGCTAGCCTCTCGTCCGTGAGAGCTTCCTTCCTTCAGCACGGAGATACAAAAAAGAAAAAACAGTCCTTCCATGAAAATGCTCACAACAAACTCTGTGGATTATCATGAGTAACCGGGTCATGATCCATCGGTTCTCCATGGTCCAATATACTGAGAGAAGGCAGACATCTCTGTTAGCCGACATCTCCAGAACTCTGTAACTCACCTGGAAAATATCTGACCTCGATGGATGAACAGCATTTGCAGGTAAATGTGAGTTATTTCACATTCCATGCTCAAAGACCAGTGAAAGCCTGAAACAGCGACAGAGTTGGTTTACCTCGTAGATGTGATACAGGTTGGATCCCTCATCGGGCCAGTAGTGGTAGCACTGCTTCACCCCGCTCTCCACAAGAGGCGTCAGCATGACGATCACCACGCAGCCGTTCTCCCAAACCATCTGCAGACCCAACAAACACTCCGTGAGACTTCTCCGCCTCGCACCTCAGAAATCTACCGACTGCTGCTGTCCAGGACAGATTAATCGAGCGCGTGCGGTTTCTTGTCGGAGCCCTTATGTTAGTTAATGTCCTTCACAAAAAAAAAGTTTGTTGAAAATGTCAGACACTTTTTTTTTTCTCCATTCCCACAGAGTCAGAGTCATGTTCTTAAAGTTGCTGCGAGCTTAATTTGGAAGGAGATCTCATACGAAGCTGTCAACACCTCCCAGAGTCTGCTAACAGGAACACTGACATGTGTCCTCGCTCGCCCACACCGTTTTTTCTTTTTTGGATTTTGGTCCATAATCAGTTTAAACTCTATCGTGTTGGAAGGGTCTGGGGTTTTTTTTGGGGCGGGGTGAAAATGAAATCTCAGTCAGAGACCGAACGCTCCTCGACATGTTTACTGTGTTTCAAACTTCGGGAGGAAAAAAAACTACACGGAAGTCGTGGCAGGAGAAGTAATTGCTGTCGAGGCGGTTCCCCTCCTCCCCCTCCCCCCGGCTGGGTCATTCCACACGGAGACCCGGCACGCGGTCGTATTTTTCCTGCTGGCAGTCATATTCACACAGCCGGAGGGTGGGCCGGCTCTGGAGATCCATTTTCGACTCTGATCAGAGGTAACAGTCAGCCGTTAATGGAAGCCATAAAACAATACCGCTCCCACATCATCGTCTTAGATAATCAAGATGGCCACACCTGCCGCTCAGTCTGGAGCGCAGCCACACCTTGCCGGAGATTTAACGGAATTTAATTGCGGCGGGTTTTGAGTTACGGCACCTCCACGCGGCCTCCCCTCCTTCCTCTCCTTTCCCAGCACCCACTGCTTCCCTTGATTGGTCTCGCGGATCTAAAGATGTGACGGTGCACTTCTTTGAGAAATGGTGTTAATTTGCTTCAGCTGACAGGGTGAGAACTCGGCTGGCGCTGGGAGGACGGAGCTCCCTCTTTTAAAACCTGTTTGGTTTGTTAAAATGCTAATTTAATTGAAACTCTTATTTATCCTGGAGAAAAAATAAATAAATAAAATAAAGTTAACTGCACAGCATCTCACAGATCCACTGTGAAGTTTGTCCTGTTGGGGAAGATGTTACTTCCTGTATGTCTCCTGATTTATACCTAAAATTAAGTCCTTTTTTTTAACCCATGTTAGGTATCAGAACCTGTTCCCGGCACCGACCCGCCTGCACGACCCACGTTTCTGTTTCCTCAGTTCACCTCCACTGATCACAACAATTAAAGCCGTTTGTGTGTTTCTGCTCTCCTGCGTATTCGAGTAACGTAAACCAACTGCACTGCAGAGTTTTACTAAAATGAACACGGTCATATCCTAATTCCACTCATCCGGTAGGTTATGAAACTTCAACATGAAGGTAAAATCTGGCTTTAATTCAGCTTCTTTAGCCTTTTTATATTTTTTATATTCAGGACAGGTTGGCTGAGTGTAGAAGAAAGAAATGTGATGCGATGTGGCGATAAAAGGTGCTAAAACTAAAATTACAGGGTAACATTGAGCGTTTGATTGGATCACGACACATTTCACCGGCTCTCTGTGACACTGGCTCCAATCAGAACTGGCACATTTGTTGAACATTTAGCTCTGAATGATCAGCTGGCACAGAAAACAACTATTAAACAATATAAATAGAACTAGAACGTAATAAGAAAACAAATTTACTGCAGAATAAATGTTATTTACGGATTTCTTTGGCTTTGAGTTTTCAATCTAAGGGATATTTTTGTATAATACATGTGTATAATTTAAATGAGATGTTTATATTTCTTTATAGAGTTACAGCAGCTGAGCACTGAATCTACAGGAGCCGGAGACGTTTGTAGTTCCAGCCTGAAGGTAACCAGCTCCACTGGGAACGCAGCGCGGACACAATGTGTTTGACGAGGGGACGACCTTCCAGCACACCTCTACAACACACACACACACACACACACACACACACACACCCTCAACACACACACACATATACGCCTCGACTGGCTGGAATAACTTATCGATCCCGTGGTCTCAGATCCAAACCCAATCCAACATTTGGGACAGTGGGAAAAGTGTTTGCCATCCCCCTGCATTAACAATGTGTGTGTGTGTGTGTGTGTGTGTGTGTGTGTGTGTGTGGTGGTGTTGCCGGGCAGCGAGCGTGATGGTGACGGAGAGATTAATAAGGACATCCACTGAACAAGCTGGTCTCCTGCGCGGCTCGCTGCGCTAATAAAAATCAGCTAACTCTTGTTTAAGAGAGGGGAACGTATTGATTTTTGAGTGTGAGTGTGTGTGTGTGTGTGTGTGTGTGTGTGTGTGTGTGTGTGGTTTTTACCTGCCAGAAGTCTGCCACGGTGGAGGGCAGGGGGCCCTGGGTGGCGATGTAGGCGGGGTTCCTGGGATCATGATCCATCTGATGGGAGAGGAAGAAGGAAACAGAGCTGACGTCGGGTCGTTTTTTTCTTTTTAGAAAGATTCATGTTTGGTTTGTCTCAATTATTCAACTTGTGCTAATTATGTCTCACGTTTCATTTACAAAGATGGTGAATAGGATCTGTCTTTTTTTTTTTTTTTTTGGCCCAAAAGACGATTTAACAGTAGACGGTGAGAAGAAGAAGAACAGAAGACGGTGAATTAACTGAAGTATTAAAGGAGCAGTTCACTCAAATATTAACTTTCAGTCATTATCTGCTCATTGGGGGTGACGAGATAATGACTGAATTTTAAATTTGTGTCAGTGGTGAAGTTTCCTACTCTGTGAAACATTCCTGGGGCTTCACAGCAGAGCGGGGTCTCTGGGGACTTGTTTTAAAACATGAAACGGCGCCACACAGTTCGCCTGACGTGATGCCAAACTTGTTTTAAAAGACGTAACTTACACCCCGTTTTTAAAGCCAACATCTTCACTGTCGGCGATGCTAAAAGCGTTAGCGTGCACTCCGTCTGAAGCGTTTGCACATGTGAACCAAATCAATTTGGGATCTCAGGTGCTTCCTGAATCTACAAAATCCGCCTGACGAGATGTACGAAGCAATTCTTATGTTTCTTTTCTGTCTTCGGGCTTTCGGAGGAAACTCTGTCGCTGTGAGGATCCATTAACGCCGGGGATGCATTTTCTAAAGAGCGAGCTTATTCTTTAAATAAAAAAGCTTTTAATAAGCTGCAGTCCTCCTGCGTTCATCCGAAGTGGGAGGAAAACTTTTCAAATATTACCTTCAAACTTTTCAGTACTTTAACCTTGTTAAAGTAAATTAATTCAAGCTGGAAATTCAAACATAGTTAGAGTTAACAGCTTCCAGAGAGCCGGACGACCTCAAAGCTCAAAACTCAGGTTAAGTTCCCGTGCTTTTAATTTTTAATCCAAACTATTTGCTCGGTCGTATTAGTCGTCTTAACTCTTTAACTTCTCAACTAAAGCCTTCCTTCTTAAAGTCTGCACCAGCCATGAGGGCATTCATCAGCCGTCTGTCCTGGGAAAGTCGGTTGGCACGATGAGTTTTTAAGAAAACTTATAACACAATGAGAATAAATGAGAGGGCGAAAGAGTAAAACGCCTCATAAATAACAAATATACCGGTGAAACAACCTGTGAGCGGTCGAGGAAGGACCACTTCACCTCAGCGTGCAGCCGCTCAGGTGATTTAGTGCTCTGCAGCCTGTAATGAACCTCAGAGCGCCGTGATATACAGCGCCCCACAAACGCAACATGCATTACTACGACACCTCGCTGCATTTGTTCCTGTCAAAAAAAAAAAAAAACCCCCCTTTTTTTTTTCCCTATTTCCCAAACGACCCCCAGAAAAGTTTCATTTTGCTCCATTTTGTTTTTTTTCTCCCATCGTTCACTCGTTCCTCATCGTCACAGCTGGAAGCGTCTTTGTGAGGGAGGTGAGAGTTTTTCAGCAACTTCCTCCCCACATCCTCCGCACTTAATGGAAATTACAGAGGAAGACGGCGTGGGCGTCGGGGAGCGAGAGAAGACAGGAGACGGAACGTGAGGTGAATTTGCGAGGACGTGAGTGACACCCCTGCCTATTACCATGCAAATTGTACGGTAAATGTAATAATTGGCACGACCAATTTAGCTGGAAGCAATTACAGAGGGGGAAGACAGATAATTTCTGGGGCTTTTCTCTCGCACGAAATTGTCTTTAATGTTCCTCTGCTGCCTTTTTTTTTTTTTTTTTTTTATGAACGCCAAACAATAATGCACTTCTAATGAACTTAAAGCGCAGGAACTCAGAGGGAGAAGAGGTGACGGGGCGGCGAGGGAGCTCGTTAAAACATCTGCAGCCGGAACTGCGTCATGGAGGACGAGGCAGGAGATCGATGTCTGGACCTTTAAGGTGTTTTTCTGAAGAGGTGGACACCCCAAAATGCCTCCAACTTCCACGTACTTTTGGCCATGTAGTGTATAAATGACCAATCCAGCCTTTTCACACCTTCTTCCATCCTGCCAGCTACACACTTCTTCTTCTTTCAACATTTTTGCAAAGGTCACACGAGAAGATATTCCTGAATGTTACTAAATATCAGCTCTCCGGAGCCTCAGCAGCCCAAAAT
This sequence comes from Acanthopagrus latus, assembly GCF_904848185.1. Classification (NCBI taxonomy): domain Eukaryota; kingdom Metazoa; phylum Chordata; class Actinopteri; order Spariformes; family Sparidae; genus Acanthopagrus; species Acanthopagrus latus. The sequence continues at coordinate 25,178,390 of NC_051059.1, forward strand.
TGGTCCAAATTCAAAAGAGGTCATCTTGGGACTAATCAGAATTTAACTTGCAGACGACAGCGTCATGTTCTGAAAAATGACAGACTGTCCCCGCGTCCAACCTGAGAGTGTGAAGGCAAAGAGAGGAAAGGAAAGGAAGGAAACTGAGAGAAATGACACAATGTCCCATCTGATCCACACGGCCGCTGCCCAGGAAATTAAAAGAGAAGCGCCAGAGAGGACGGAGACGGAGAAACAAATTAGTGCTGAGAAATTAAGACGGACAAGAACGAGAGAGGGATGGGCGAAAGAAAGAAAGAAAGAAAGAAAGAAAGAAAGAAAGAAAGAAAGAAAGAAAGAAAGAAAGAAAGAAAGATCTCTTTCGCTCTCCGTCTCCTTTTCAAAGTCTGTGGACACAAAACGCTTCCTGAAGTCTCAAAGTGTCTCAACCCCGCCATTAACGACACCCCATGACACACACACACACACACACACACACACACACACACACACACACACACACACACACACACACACACACACACACACACACACACACGGGGAACAAAAATGGAGGATGTGACAAGTGCAATTATCCACGTTATCGTCTTTTATGTCTTTTCTTTGGAAGGAGTCAAATGTTTGTGTGTGTGTGTGTGTGTGTGTGTGTGTGTGTGTGTGTGTGCGTGTGTGATCACCACAGCTCTGTCTGATGAAGTTTTATGTCAAAGCCGACTGTTACTACTGTCTGACACCTCAGTGGGTGCTGACGCTGTGTGTGTGTGTGTGTGTGTGTGTGTGTGTGTGTGCGGCTGCCAAACACAGGAATTTGCTGTATTTATTTATTTTACATATTTAAATAAAATAATACATATTAAAATAATGATCTTGTTAGTACTGTATCACACACATCTGACGTACTTGTTAACTTTTAGTTACTTTATACTGTTACTACAGTTTAGTGGGAAACATCTGACTTTGTGTGACGTGCTCAACCTTGTTAACCTCGTTGTTAAATGTGACGGTCTCGCCTTTGGAGCGTTTCCTGGTTGCGTCACCATTTCTGCCGCCCAGGCCCGCGAAAGTGACGATCTACGCCACGCCATGTCGCCATTTTCTCTCTTTCTTTCTTATTCTTCAGGCACGCAAAGAATCTTGGGATATGTGAGGCCATGAAGGATCGTAGCGGCGCATCCTCCAAAAACATGGAGAAGAAGGAGCCTCTGGAGGAGGCGTCAGACTGGGACAGCCTCTGCACGGCGTTGTGCTCCTCTGACGGACGCTTCGACGGCGTCTCTAACCCACAACACGACACGCTGCTCCCTCAAAGTTTCCCTCCGAGAGGAAACACTGGCCTTTGGACTGACTTCACTCCTGTCAGCAGCCATAACCACATCATTTATTTATAACTATTATAACTGGAAGGAACACCTGCTAGAAGTCCTTTAAAGACACTAGTTTTACAGTCCGATCTCTTGTTCTTCCGGCTTGTTTCATTTGAGACATGAAAACCGTAATTTTTAGAACATTATCTACCACTGGAACTCATCAAGCGACATCCTAATAAGTAGTCTTTCCCTGTAATATGGCGTTTTGCAGTGAAGAGAGAGGACACAGTCCGACCTGCAGCCTTTTCCATTTTCTTCAGTCCGGCTCTTTCAAATTCTCAATCAAAGAAAAGTCAATTTAACCGTCAATAAAAGGTGCGAGCGCTGTCAGCACACGACATGCATTCGAATGAGTGTGTGTGTGTGTGTGTGTGTGTGTGTGTGTGTGTGTGTGTGATGCATGATTGAGTCGTACCTGCGTGACTTATTGTGTGTGTGTGGAAACTATTGAGTCTGTTTTAAACTAACTGTGAGTGTTAAAGGAGAAAGTGAGAGTGATTGATTGTGTTTGTGAGTAAGTTTGTGCACCTGTGTTATTATGTGTGTGTGTGTGTGTGTGTGTTGGACAGTTAACACAGATGGGAAAAAAAGCACCAAACCTAAAAAGATGAATATAAAACTAGCTGGGCTGTTATTGGATGTTTCTTTGTGGTTTCAAACTAGCTAAAAGTTTGTAGTTGGTCTGAAAACGTTTGTTCATCCGCTGGTTTCTTTTGATTTGTTTCTGACCTCTTAAATGATGTTTCTACATCCGTGTATGAGAGACTTTATATATTTGTGTCTGCACAGGACGACCAATCACATCATCAGGTCGCTGTGACCTCACTGAGATCTGTCAGAGGGAAAACTGACTTACAGCAACTGGTCTTGTTTATCTGTGGAGGGTTTTGGTGTCTTTGCTGTGGCTCTCTTCATAAATTTTAACATACAGTAGTCCTTGATTATGGACAAAAATATGAGCGTTCTGTTGTGTTGTGCTGTTTTAAAATCAAAAGAAACAAAAAAAAATATTCTATACTTGTTAAATACTGACGCTTTGGGTTGGTTTGACGTGTTGGGAACGTGAATCAACAACCAATGAACAATCAAACTGGACCTTTCCATCTATGACTGGAAGTTGTTGGTTCTCCAACACGATATCTGCTCCGTCTACCTTTGAGCAACAGAATATGAATAAGACTTTTTGGACAGGGCGACTGAAACGGGAACATCTCGTGTTTTCTCGCCGTCTTTCCCTTCAAAGCGCGGGTGAGAAATCAAACTGTCGGCAGGAGAGTTTCTTTAAATAATCTCAACGTGTCACGTATACGTTCTGTAATACGTCGAGTGTGTGGGAGGAGAGGAGAGAGGGTAATATATGCATGACAGGATCTGTGTTTTCAGTGTGTGTTTCTGCATGTCTGTGTGGGCGTCTGCAGGATGTCGTGTGTGTGTGTGTGTGAGTGTGTGTGAGTGTGCATGCTTCTGCATCAAGTGTGTTTCCCAGTGGATGTGTGTGTGTGTGCAGCTGTTTTTGCATTTTTGCGCGTTTGTGGCATTTGACAGGGTTGCTTCTTTTATTCCTGTGTAGTTGTGATTCCTTCTCACACACACACACACACTCTCCTCCACACACACACACCACATGAACACACACACACTCGGCTACATCTTGGTGTGACGCCCAGATTTGAAATGCATAGCGTTTCTGTTGCTTTTAATGGAATACCACTGTATCTGCCTTGGGGGAAACACAGACCTACTATTCCAACACTGGTTTCCAAATTGATACACTCACTTACTGAATGCACACGGCTCTTTTCTTCATCCCGTCTCCTTCCTACGGGCTGAATTTTTTTTCCCTTTTTTTGCTGTTTAAATCCGCGCTGCTCCGAGGAAAGGCCTCGGCGAGTTGTGCGCAGCGTAACAGTAAACACAAACTAGTGTCAAATTAGCATAACCCAAGGTCAGAAACAATCATTTCCCAAGACCCCACAGATCAATTCTGTTTTCAACAAACAGGAAGCGCGTGCACGTCCTTTCCCACGCTTTCCCCCCCTCGAGCGAATACTCGCCCGGGGTGTTTGCTGTGTAACAACCATTAATATTCATGGCGCAGAACATACACACCAGAGTGAAGCTAAGCAAGCGTTGCATTAAAATTTATATTGTACAACGGTAGGCTGCCTTTGTTCCCGTGACGCCCCCGCGGGGACCGTGGGAGCCCGGGAGCATCGGCGGCGTGGAGCGCAGAGTTAGAATGCAGAGGATGTACTCACGATCGGGCTGGCGTTGATGTAATCAGAGTTGCCTTGGCTGTTCTCCACCTTCAAGGTGATCCGGGAGTGATCATCTGGAAACACAAACGGAGGAATTCAGCACATTTTGTCTCAGGAACGCAGGAGCTCAGTAGGTTTGTCACGTGCGTCGTAATCAGGTGTTTCTCTGCATATCTGTCGACTACACGAGACTCTGGCGGGCGTTTCCACGACCGAACGAGTTTGTCATCCTTTGGTTTCTCAAGATTTTCATCTCAGAGTAGTTCCAGTTTCATTTTTAGGTCTATCTGCAGACGTACAAGCAGCTACACAACACAACCACAACATTAAGGTCAACGAGACTGCGGCTGGGACGAATATCACCCCTGACTTCTGCTGTCTAGAAGGCTTCTTCTCTCACTACTCAGCACCACTGCAGAGTAAGCAGTCATCCAGGAGTAAGCAGTTCACCAACGGGCAAAACTAGATCATCCTGCAGCCAAAGGTGAAGATCTGGAACTGGACTTAATTTGAAAAGTTTAGCGGATTCAGGAGGGGGTGGAGGAGATGGAGGTGGCGTCATGCTGAGGCGAGAGGGCTGCAAAAACAGTGACCAAGTTTGACATTTTGTAGTGTGAACGTGGAAACTTTTAATGACATTTTCTGGACGTGTTTGTGGCGATAAACACGTCTGTTTTTGACAACACATCGTGACGTTTCCAGCTGTGTTTGTGGTGAGTTTTTAACAAGATGTCAGGACATTTTCAGCTGTTTTTCATCAAGATACTTTAAGCCAAAAACTTCTTTTCCGAACCCTAACCAACTGTTTATTTATCTTCAACCTACCCACACCACAAAACGCAGCATTGTGTATAAAGTTTCCACAGATCTGCGGTTTGTGCATTCGGAGAACCGGCCCTCCATCTTCTCTGGACCTCAGCCATCGAGAGGAGACACATTTATATAGTTTGTGCGTTTCACTCTGGCCAGCAGAAGTCTCCAGTGATAGTGGTGCACCAGCTTTTTTTTTTTTTAAATTTCTTCCTCGCAGAAAGCCAGTGGTGCTTCAAATAGGAAGCACAATTTATTCCTGACAAACTGCTTTCCCTGCTGACAACCTGGATTTCATTAAGCCCCGGCGCCTGCTGGAGAGAGAATGGGACAGCACTTTTTTAGATGGGCTATTTCCACAGAAGCTTAGAAATTTTAATCATTGATGAGGTCGCTGCAGGAGAGCTTTAATAGAAAACTAATTTACAACCCTTCTGCTCGCTGCATCTGCTCCCGGTTCCTGATAATAGGAGACCCGGGCTCAGAGTGCTCGGGGAGCGCGGTGGAGAGGTGGCGAGGTGTGATGTCGCCGCGTTCGGAGGACCGACATCAGGGGGACGTAACGGATGAATTCTGGTTCCACTCAGAAATGAAAGTTCCTCTGCGCTCCATTAACCAGGAGGAGATAAAGCTCTTTACTTTGCAGTCCGACTGTTATCCTGATAAAAAGTGCTCACTGGTCATTTTAAGCTCTGACCAGCGCACGTCGAAAATTGTAAAAGTAGATCACAAGTTGGTGGTTTAATAAAGTCAAATCTCCTGGATCCCACACGCTGAACCGCACAGCTACTGTCCATGAACAAGGACTTTTATTTTGGTGCTCACAACACCATTAAAGGCACATTACGTGATGGAAATGTTAACGCTTGGGCAACAACTGAAAGGTAGACGATGAAGTTATCTACCTCAAATGTTTAAATATCTGGCAGCCTTTTTTCTTGTTCTTTATCGAGACACAAACTTTTTCCAGCCAAGTGTTAAAATGCTATAATTAATACATTTGCCTTTTTTCTTTTTTTTCTTTCTTCAGTCAAACTGCACTAATAGCACAGCGGGATCATACACTCCTTGGATGTGAAGTATATGGACACATTAGAGACGCATCAGTGGAGCTACACTGACACCTCGGGCTTCTCCAGGTAGAAGGAGGCAAAAAATACACATTATCATAATTTTTAGACTTTCTTGAGTGGTACTGGGATGCAAAAATGACAATTTTCACAAAAACTCACATTGCAAAAGCGATATCTATCAAAAATAATGACAGTACGTTTAATTTTTTAGCTCTTTTTCTGATTTTTCTAACTTCTGTGACCGTTTTCATGATGAGACTTACTGAATATCGGGGCTCATTGTAAAGCTCGCCCACTGATCGAGGCTGACTCAGTGCGTGATAAGGAAAAATGTATTGCTTACATGCTACGACAGCAGTGGAGCGGTTCTTCTTGGCGTTGCCGTCCTTCATGCCGATGGTGCAGGCGTTGGGTTCTGCCTGATAGGCGCACAGCGCCTCCCACTCCTTCTCCAGGCGGTCCTTGTTCTTCAGGTGATCCTCCATGTACGACTGGAGGAGAAGAAGGAGAGGAGGAGGTGAGAAAACAGAGCCGGAGATACAACAAAGGGTTACAGAGATTTCTGCAACAATTTCATAACCACCATGTACTGGTGCATGTTGATATTTAGGACTATTAATTTTTGGTGAAGGCCGTCTTCATCCTCCTGATGAACAAAGAAGAAAAAGCCTGTCATCTTGACTTTAAAATAACAAGCTGTCCTGAAGTGGCAGGCAGGCGGCTGTTTGCGTCTGAGAGGAGCACCAGATGGAGGAGCAGGTAACACTTATTTTGTCAATCAAAGAAAAAGTCAAACAAAAATATACTGACGCTGTTTCCTGTGATTGCCACTCGCTGCGTTGTCCTGCTCGGCAAATCCGCCCATCTGGCGCTCAGTGGATGTGAAAAACGAAACAATGGCCGCGCTTGTTTTAACCTGCTGGAAGTTTGAGAGTCGGACATCTTTCCTAAACCTCATCACACTTATCGGATACATGTTTTCCTCGCTTTATTAGCTGTACCAAAGCCAATCTTAATCAGAGTTCAATCTGACAACCAGTATCAGCGCGGCCATCACCTACCAATGCGATATTCATAATTAAGGACGACAGTGTCACTTTGGCAAACGATCTTGGCGTCGAGACCACAGCAGGAGCCGTGTGTGTTCACAGGTTAGCCACAATCTGATGGAGGCCGGCGCTGCTTTGTTTTGTTAGCAGCCTTTTAGAATCAGCGCCGCCCCCCCCCGAGCACACAAAATATGACCGGTGCGATCGTTGGTAATGGATGAGGGAACGAAATGAGCCGGCGTGGTTCTTTAAATGGCTCCGGCGATGATTTATGGTGGCAGTTACAAATGGAGGGGCTGATCTTAATCAGAATTAGCTTCCAAAAAAGAAAAAAAAAGAGGCCCTAATGGCTTTTCTGCTAAAAATGAGAGGAGTTTGTTAAAAAAAAAAAAATGGAAAAAGGCGGCGCGAGAGACGTCCAGCTGCTGGAGCATGATGGGAAAAAAGGAGAAGGCTCGAGATCGAATGTGTGTTTATGTGCACGTAGTGTCCAAGTGTGCAGGTTTGCTATCTGTCAGTGATGACGTCACCTGCTCACACACACACACACACACACACACACACACACACACACACACACACACACACACACACACAGTGCAGCACTCGCCTCTCCTTGTTGTATCGACTCTCTGTTATATCGTTACGTAATGATGCAACAAGAAGCCGCAAGCTGAGACCCTCCACCTGCACACGGCAGCAGGAGGTCTGACTCCATCAGAAGACACACACGCACGCACGCACGCACGCACGCACACACACACACACACACACACGCACACAAACACACATGCACATGCACACACGTCTAAAGCACAATCCACACATAAAGGCTTTTATAAGGTCACATACACAAAAACACAGTTCACCCCCACACTGCAGACACACAAACACACACACGCACACACACACACACACACTCTGTATAAGTAACACAAACACACACACAAAATCCACGTACTGACACCTGCTGACACTCAAACACACACTCACAGGAAACACATAACCTGCAAATATTTAACATCGATTCAAAGATGCAAACAGAAATTCACTCACACACACACACACACACACACACACACACACACACACACACACACACCTAGTCCTACATCAGATACACCCCCCCCCCCCAATGCCAGAGTAATAGGGTTTTGTGGCTGTGTAAAGGGATTACTGCAATCCAATCAGGAGGTGCTGAGATCACCATGTGTCGGCCAAACACTGAATAATCCCCTTACTGCGGGGGGGCTTACAGCTGCCAAAGGTGCTCAAGAAAAAAAACCAAAAAAAAAACGCAAAGCAATAAGACTGCAGCCCGATGGAGCCGCCATTGTGGCTCTGACGCACCATCTGAAGCACCTGTAGGGGAAAAAAAAACAAAACATAAAACGGCAGCGTGACAAAAAGACAGCCGGGGACGCATTTTAGGAGGTGATGTAATGTGGCGGCCATTTTGGATCTGCAGCGACTAAAGGGGGATACTCTCGCTCTGCGGGGAGACGGGAGAAGCAGGTGGAGTTATGAAGTATTCTGAGAGACGACATGTCGGAGGGAGGAACCGTACTGGTTCATCCACGACATTTATCACACAGCTAATGAGTTAAAGCTGAGGATTCGCCCTTTTTTGTGATTAATAGGAGCGACTGTTACAGATTAAAGCTTCAAACCAGCTTCATAAACACAACACAACGCTGCTTACAGGAGACGTGAGAGCAGATATTATATAATAAATAATGGTGCGAGGCCTGAGAGCGAAAGTTCACTGGGAGGGTTTACTGGGAAAACTTTAACATTTACTTAATAATTAACCATTAAAGCGAAATGCTTGTCTGCTGCCTGTGACTCTGCAACTTTCACTTCAGCATCTGAACGCTTCTGTCACCTCTCAGGAAGTCACGATGTCTGTCAGGTGATACAAAAGGTCGTAACTGTGTTCTGTTCATAGTGTTTCACAGCCGAGTCGAATATCTGAAACGCTGAATCTGTGTTTTTTAATAACTTTTGGATCTCGTCACAGTTGAAGACTGAAGGTTGCGTTTGGTTTCTCGTCAACAGTGACGCAACAAAAATCTTTAATAATCTTAATGATAAGTTAGAATGTGTTTTACCGATGGAACAAAACAAGGTACAAGTTAATAAAAAGCAGGCAAAGTGAATCAGAATGTTGTAAAGCAAATAAAAACACCAAAACGATAAAAAAACAAAAGTTTGTTTTCAAAAGATCAGAATCTGATCTCATCAGGCGGGTCAGGTCTCGGAGCCGTGACAGCAGAGGCTCAAACTAATTACCTTTCTGTCTCTAGTTTCACCAGAATAATCTCATTCTTTGAGCGATTGTTTCGTCGGATCATCAGACTGAACTCTTCCCATTTATGAATTCCTTCCACAAACACGCGATCAATCGCTCTGCGTCCACCCATCGTATCAAGTTTAAAAGCTGACATCATCCTGACACACGAGTCCAGCTCCTCCTCAGCTGACCGACATTAGACTGATTTAACATCCATTTCCTGAGGCCCGTCGTTGCCCCGGGCGACCTCCTCCGACTCCACAGATCACCTCCCAGCTGCCCCCACCTCCCCCACGAGCCACGAAAAAAAAACCCACCACCACAATAAATTCCCAGCACGGTTAATCTGGGTGGAGGCGCTCGCTGCTGTATAATCTATAACACTTACTTGGCCGGCAACAAAAGACAAGATAATGTGCTTTATATATAGAGTCGGCTAATCCTCTTAAGACACAAGCAAAGAGGATGTAGGAGGAGGAGGAGGAGGAGGAGGAGGAGGAGGTGGTGCAGCGGGTCCCCGTCACATGGGACCAAGTAATACATTAACTTAGATAAGATGGTGAAAGCTGGTTCTCCTCAAATTAAAATCAGTGGGTGGATGATGACATGGAGTTTGCTCGGGGTTTACGGGAGGCAATTAATTTTTTTATTTTTTTGGGGGGGTGGGAGGTGTTAAGGGCGCCGTGGCTCATCAGCTAACACGTTCTGCCTTTTTTTTTTCTTCGACGCCCGTGATTTTTATTAATCGCTCAACAGTTGCCTCACTCGAGCGCACGACAGGGCGTCAGATGAAATATTTGCTGTGCCGCGGCGTCTCGCTCTGTGATGGATTCGGTCTCTCGTTGTGACGCCTCGCCCAACGAAAGAAAGAAAAAAAAATCAACGACAGAAAAATCCCTCGCTCTAAGTTTAAAAAAAGTGTCGACTGGGTCGCAGATTTGTTGGAATGAAACTCTGCTCCGCTCTCCAGCTGACATCATGATGTGAATCTGAAATGAGCTCTTTTGTAAGTGTGAATATTTCTTTTTCTTTATTTTTTTTTTTGTAAGGCTGACAGCAAAAATATGAGCAGCAACAAGAGGCATCGTTCCGAGAGAAATGACAGACAGGGAGAAGAAGAGAAGTGGAAAGAAAAATTGTGAAACTGAAAAATGAAAAGGACAGAAGTGAGTGAACAGTTAAAAAAAAATAAAAAAAGAAAGTCAGAGCTGTAAAAGCGATGGAGGGAGTATAATAATCCACTGAGGGAAGAAAAAAAAGATCAGAACAGAAAACAGATTTAAAAAACATAAAATTAGCATCAAAATGCAAGAGAGAAACTAATGAATGGAGGATGGAGGATGGAGGGTGGATGAAACGAGGGAAAGTGGCTGAAAAATCCATAAAATCTTTACTGAAGTCGGAGGCTGGTGGGCGGTGGAAGACATCAAATAGCAATTTCCCCAGATTGTCACCATTATGTGGGGAAAAAAAACTCAGATTTTGGTTTCTTTCCATGTTTTTTTTTTTAAACTTCGACAAAAGGTTTCTGTGGAGTTCTGCAGGCGGAGGAAACGACGCGACCTCTGAGGCCGATGGAAGTGGAAACACAGAGACGTCCAGAGAAGATGGAGGAGGAGAGAGGCCGACATGTTTTAATTATTTTTTTTAAGGATATGACAATGGTGTTACGTAACTTTTCCCCCCCTGCTGTCTAAAGTTTCTGATGTGGGAGGATGGAGACGCTCTGGACCAATCAGAGCTGCCGTTTGGCTCCAGCGTGTGTGTGTGTGTGTGTGTGTGTGTGTGTGTGTAGAGCTGTCCACGGTGCTGAAACACACTTGGAGCTCAGTGTTTTAGGTTACAGTAAGCTTGAACTTCGCAGCTCGCTCTCTCATTAAGTAAGTAGTCACACGTTATCGCTTTCCTCGCCGCTCGCTCCTCTTTTTTTACTCACTCACTGGAGTAAAACACACACACAAAAAAACCAAACAAACGTAAATGTGCCATCAACTTCTCATCAGCGCAGTCGGCGGCTCGTGCAGCAGCGACGGAGCCCGTTTGTGTTGGTGTTTATAATCCGTACATTAAATGGAAGCTGCGGCGGAGGGAACAGAAACTCCCCTCGCTCGCTGAGTCACGCAGGAGGAGACGAAGGCCGATTGTTTCTCTTCCTCTTTAATGTAACTAACGCTGAACGTGTATCTCTCACTTTCACTCGTATTGATCTCGATCACCGGTGTAGCTCGTGCATCATCGCTTCTAATGCCTCCCTCTCTCACACGCCTCCATCAATCTACATCTAGACTGCAGATCTATACACTGATGCCAGGTAGCAAACACAGCATGTCGGGTCCTGACTTGGATCAGACCAGCAGGTCCTGAGACCAGAAGAAGTTGACAAGGTTAGGCCATGACGTCCCCTTGCAGATACTGTAGAAAGAGACGATTTAAGAACTGTTCAATCGTCCGATATCGACAGTTCTGGTGGAGAGACGTGAACACTGACGGTGCACAGGAGAAAAGGTCATTTTTAGGTGGTTTATGTTACATTGTACATTTGAAGAATACCTACAGGCTTCATCCTACATATAAATCCCACTTACAGGGTCGAGTATTTCATGTATCTGTTTTATTTTTGTGTAATCTCTGCACGAGTTCTTGTTTCACGGCTGGAGACGGGCATGAAATGTCACACGTGGATGTAATAAATGTTCATGGGAGGACTCTGAACTCTGTGATTTCCTTCATTTACCTGGATGTGCACAGCTTTTACACTTTACACATGTTTTTGTTTTGCAGGTCCGTCACAGCGTCACACCACTTCCTGCCTCCTCCACGTTTATAACGAGGAGTTTAATCAAAGCCACTCACGCAGACAGATTCATTCTTACGTGGCATGCACGAGTGATTTGAGAGAGTTTGTTTGGCATCTATAAATGACGGCTCGTGTACAGACTAAAGGATTATGACGCCTTTATCTGAATTAAATTGGAATTCAATTAGGGGTCGTGCAAATCTGATCATTTTAAATCTAGATTAATTCCAAAGCCGTCAACAATCTCCTCTTGAAATTAACTGAGGAGATTATGGGACGTAGCGTCTTCTTACTTCTGTTTGTCAAGAAGCGAACCGGTGCTACGTGACGGAGCTGAAGGCTTCTTTCCCGATGTTAGCTCACAGGATGAAGTCTCTCTCAGCCTCAGTGTCACATGAAGGTGTAATTGCACGTTTTGGCCGCTTGGCTTCACAGCCTGGCGCTCGCTCTCTGTGACTGGAGGCGTTTATGAAGCTGAAACAGGAAGATTTACTGCAGGTTTGTGCCGTTACGAGGCTTTGGAACAGTTACGTTTTTTTTTTTTTTTTTGTCTCTTAAAGCTTTGAAGAGGCTTTAAAAAGGAATATTAACACTGACGAGGACATTCATCTCCATCACCTACACAGAATGTTATGAATCATCGCGGCCGGATGGCTTCTCCGTCCCTCACACCGTTTACATCTGAGTGTCGATCTCAGACACAAACTCGGTAATCTCCTGACCAGACTGCGGCCCACACGCCGAGCAAACATGTTACAAGAACATGAGCAACGCTTTGTTTCATCCCTCTCGTCTCTCGAGTGACGCCGCCCTCTGCCGCGGTGCGTTTGTCTGGCAAAAGACAGCAAAACGCACCCGAAGAGAGTTGAGACCTCGCTGTCTCAAATCTATTTTCATCTGCACGTGACCGAGGAGCATCAAACCGCTCGCGTCGCGGCTGCCAAAGAAACACTTTAGCGGGGAATTTGCGCGTTTGTGTCAAAGCGACAGAGCCGCTCTCCTCTGCAGCAGGGAAGAGCGGCGGGGCTGCAGAGAGAGTCGCTTCTCCTGAACGCAGCGCTGGTGCAAATCTCTGGGGTAATTAGTATCTTTGTGCCTATTGAACACATCAAAAATCCCGCGCTGTCACATCTCGCCGGCAGCTCCATAATGCACGGGGAGAGAGAGGGGGAGAGTGAGGGGGTTGGGATGAGTTGGTGGTGCCGAGGATTGTGGGAGGTTGAAGTGAATATCGCAATTTACGACGCCCGCTCGACAGAATGCCACCGAGGTTCAATAGAGATTTTCATCTGCAGGATAGAAGAGGGTGAGAAGCCTGCTTATAGAAACTGTGGGTGTAATGAGATGTACAGAAACCAAAAAAACAAAACAAGAGGAGACACTGGGACAGAAAAGATGAGAGAGGAGAAAAGAACGATGTGTGTGGAGGTGCAGACGAAACAGCTCCACTGGTTGTGACAGAGATAAATGTTTTTTTATTAAGGGGTGAGAGAGGAGACGGTGACGGTGGATCATCTGGATAAAATGTGGAGAAATCTGTGGAAGCTGCTTCTGAAGACGGACCACCGACGGCAAAGGTGGAAACTGCTGAGACTGTCGGGGCAGGAAGACTTGACAGCTTCATTATCTTCTTCTCATCTGACCTCACGTGAGACGCTTTTGTGTTTTTTCCTTAGTTAGCGGTGAGAGACATGAAGGTCGCGGTTCCTGCGAGTGTTTTTCATGATGTAAGTAAAGTTACAAGGAGCTTTTAAAAAACTTGTGCAACATACGACATTCTCTGTCCTCACACCTTCATCTGGGTGAGGAAAACTATTGAAAAACTCTTTAATTTAGGAGCTGCTGCGTCCATCTCACACATGTTCGTCACCATCTTGTGTCCGTTTGTGATTTCTCTGCCTCGCCCACACAGCTCTGGTCGTCGGCTCTCCCGAAAACTGCATTACTCATGTTATTACGCTCGTGTTCTGTCACTATCTACGTCACTATCGACGCCATCCTCTTTCTCACAGGTGGTGGTGCCTCCCTCACTGGTGCTAGCTCTCTGTTTGTTAGCAATATTAGCTTTAACGCCGGCTTCCTGGCTATCGGTCGCCTCCTCGCCAGCTCCCTCTTTTCTTTTATGGCAGTCAGATTCATGCGCAGGTCCTGACACACCAACATGAGCTTCAGCGGTACGTTTCTGAGGTCATGTGGCGCTTCTGACGCACAACAACACAAAATGACTCACACCGTTTTCAGTACAGCCGGCGTCTAAAACAAGCGCTGGACGTGGCCTGCAGCTCAAAAGGTCTGGCATCAGGGCGAGGATGTGTGTGAGCAGGCGTTCACCGATGAAACACTTCCTTCCTCTCAAAATATCCTTTTTAGTTTCTCTGGTATTCATTAAAGTTTGGATGTGAATCCGAGTCGGCTCCTTTCACCAGCTCTGGATGTACCAAATACGTGAAGTGGGTGGATTAGATTAACATGCTAACATCAGTCTGAGTGATTCAGTCGGAGCGACAAATGAAGTCATTAGTCATCCAAGGATTCTGTCAAAGACAGCCCTCGATCCTCCTCCGAGTCTTTGAATGCATCATTCAAATCAGTTTCATCAGCTAATGTCACCAACAAAACACCGTGCACATCTACGCTGACGGTGATTTAGCACAGATTTTTGTAATATTTTGATTCGGCGTACAGGAGCGGGACTCACCAGGATCATGTGGCCGGTGGAGATGTCCATGTTGGAGTGGGCGGGCTCTTCGCTCCAGGACGAGATGCTGCTGCGCGCCGACGGGCTGACAGCTTGACCGCCGTCGCTGAACTGAGACGACACGCTGTTGATCCTGGAGGAGATCGGCTCCGGGCGCTCGGTCGGGGGTTTGACCGCCATGCGCTGCCGACAGAGCTCCTGACGGGAGGGAAGGAAGAGGGGACACATTAGTCAATGTTGTCACGCTGTGGGGACCAACAGCATCGTAAATCAAGATGCTCAGTGGACGACTTCGACATGAACGATCAAATTCCTCATTTAAGACTCTTTTGCATGGCGCTGTTTCACTCTAATGACCATAAAGTGAAAACAATCATCTGTCACACGTCCAAACTGTTGATACATTTGACTTTCTTGCATGTTGTATGTTTTCTACACTGTGTCATTATTTGTCTGACGCCAGTGACTAAAATTCACGTTGCAGTGTAGCTGGATTACCGAGGCCACGTGATCATGTGCTCTCAGTTATCCATCTTGGAGTTGTGCGCTTGATTGTCAAGTATTTTTTAGCCACTTACTTCCTGAACTCAACAAACCATCCGGCGCACCAGGTTTTGTGATATAATAGTGAGTAATGCTGACTTCTCATGTAATAAGCTTCATTACTTCTGCTGACTAACGGGAAGTCCCAGAGTTTTAAACCTCAGTGTGACTTTCACAGATGCAGAAACGTAGTCGGGGTTGGATTGTTCAGACCTGCTTTGTTAAAAAAGTGTGAACCACCTGTGATTGGACGGCAGGAAGGCGCCGTCAAAACTTTGTCAAGACAAACCGACAAATCCTCTTTGGTAAGTGGATAAACGTCCGCAACTCCAGATTAGTTTAACATTTCTGAGTCAAAGCAGAGCCACAATAATCAGGTTTGTCATCAAAGGCTGGTGAATCGTGTCTGGCCGAGGAATTGTCCTCCTTACAAAGCTCATTCGTGATTATCCTCATTATTTTGTCTCCTCTTTCTGCGCTTGAAAGTTCAAAAGCTTAAAAAACACAAAAGTAAAAAATGGTCACTGTTTGCTTAATGAGCAAATGTGAGCACAATGGGAGGATCCAGGCGACAGGAAATTGGATTAATGTGTTCTGACCTTCATGGAAGAAACTTTCAGTCAAGACTTTCTGTGTCGTGCTCAGGAAAAAAAAACAAAAAAACACCACAGTAAAAGGTCGGCGAGGTGAGCGAGAGGCAGCTCGCTGAAATCCTGCAGACCGGTTGCAAAACATCTGTGCGAGAATGCCAAATGAGAAAAAAACTTTTCTAGCACACGGCAGTTAACCTCAGACTTCTGTTGCTCTGGCCAGCTTCCAGGATGTCGGTGAAAAACAGCGGTGCACGCTCAGCAAGCCTTCCCCGGACAAATAACAACTTTACAAGAAAAGTTTTCTGGCTGAGTCTGCCCGTCAGTGTCTCAGTAGAGAGATAAACACAACTTCTCCATTCATACTTCTGAACTGACCGTCATTGTCTGTCTGGATACGTGACCACAATGAAATGTTGACAATCATTGTTTCCTTCACGCCTTCGTCTCCAACACACAACTGCAATGAGCCACAACTGTGAATGACTGTCGCACTTCAGACGCCGTTGTTCCAAATATAGATTTCACTTGTTTTATGTCACAGGAAGATGACAAAGGTGAGACTGCATCACCCGTAAACATCCGACGAGAGTCTGAATCTCTGATTTCTGCACGATGATGCAGCAGATTGAAAAAAAAGAAACAAAACACGTCATGCTGTTGCTGAAGGATCAATCTGAACTTCGGAGATAACAGAGTAACATCATCGGCGTCTGCAAATGTCACGGCGAGCAGCTGCTAATCACCAAGTAGCATGTTTGACATTTTAGAAAGAAAATTACCCCCAAATTACAGCAGCATTTACCTCAAAATGTAAAGAAAATAACCCAAACATTATTTAATCATATGTTTCAGACTACTTGGAGACTGAGATGCAACAACTGTGATGAACTTTAATTCAGTGGCCTGTTGAAGGGAAGTTCAGAACAGTTGGATGTTTCCTGGAAATGTATGTTAAGTTGTTTATCGGAGCCTAACAGAATAATATTATTAAGTAATGGTGGCATTATTTCATCAATACTTTCTAGGTATTTTAGTCAAAAACTAAAAGACATAACAAGTTTGCTGTGATAATGGCGCTAGATTAAAAATGGGATCGTTAAAGTGATTACAATCCATTATTAGAGGGACGTAAATGAGTGTACCACATTTAATGGCAATCCATCCAGTAGTTATTGAGACATTTCACTGACGAGGGTTAGAAAACCAGTAAAATACACGTTCATTCCCCGTGTGACAATTAATACATCGGTAATCAATATGTCAGATCGATGTGACGTCGTGTGAGACAATAAACTCCCACCGCTCGGTTCATTCTGTGTAATCTTGGACGTCACATCCCTGCGCGTAACGTAAAACACACCTGTCACACCCGCTGCATGTGAAACCATAAATCACATCCATGCAGCAGAAGAACCCGCGGCTTTAATCTCTCTGGGTATCTGTGTTTCTTAATGAGAGTGATGCCGGTGATTAACTAACGGGCGCGTTTGATTGACGGTGGAGGTAATGCGAGCGGACCTTCATTAGTCCGTATCTGATCCAGGCTGATATCCTCGTAGGTCGGCGCGCTGACACTGATCTACGAGCTCGGACACAGACTCATAAATGTGTGCAGGTTATTAAAGTGCTCCGGTACCTTCGGGCCCGGTGGAGATGATGCTGACACAAACATGCAGCCAGACACCGAACAGGAGGAAGAGCCGAGTTACACAGATGCTGCAGCTCTATTTCTGATCCGTTTGAGTACTGATGATGGTTCAATTTATTTATCTAAAGAAAAACGACAGTTTCTAGAGTCTCTTGAGTCACTACATGGCTTCCTTGGACTCAACTCTGATTGGCCAATTTCTTTTAGCGTTTGAAATTTCATAAACGTGAAACCACTGGATGTTTTAATGCCATTTCTGGACATTTCCAGCTTTATTTCTGGTGACATATACTCAGATTTTCCACGACATCTTTGTGCCAACACACGGAGCACAGTGAGACCTGAACCACGTGGTTTTTCTGCCCTTAACCCGACCAAAACTTCACGACACAACATTCAAAACTGAAAACAAAAAGAAATGTAAAGTTGGTGTGTGTCCATGTTTCACTGCAGAGAAAAACAACTGACGCTGGGCAACATTTTCTCCAACATCACCGTAATTTATTCAAATGTTTGATTGATAGTTGGAGGGTTGAAATGATTTATCATTTTTAATTGTGCGTCTGTGGTTACAGATCTGCAGAGCTGCTGTAAATCACCATACATATCTCACGATAAGACCATTTTTAATCAATATTCTGCATCGAATGATTAATTCCTTTAATGGTTACATGCATAATGACTGGATGAATGTATAATGAGGCTTTGCATCGCAACACTTTGATGGACCGACTTAACCGCCGTGCTGGTTTTTTTTTAAGCGACATGGAACTTGAAATATGTCGAGTAAAATAAAATCTTCAGTTGTTTTTAGTGAATATCAGGCGTCAGAAGTCTGCTGCCAGGATTTTAACTAGAACAAGAGAGAGACTGAGTATCAGCATCCAGAATCTTTTAGGGTTGATTTTAAAGTGGCTTTCACAAAGCTCAACTATGTGTCCTTTTATAAATCCTTCACAGCCTCGTAGATCCTCTGCTGACATTATTTTTAAAGATACAAACTGTCGCCAACATAAGAAAAAAAAACCCTCAACTCTGCCATTTTTAACCACCTCACCTGCCGTCTCTCCTCCCAGCTTTTGCGAACTTTCTTCCTTTCTTTCTTGCTTCCTCACTTTTAGCGTAAAGCACTTGTATGAAAGCCGATTCAAAAGTAAAGTTTATCACCTGTCTGTTTGTTTGCTGGTTGGATTGTCGGCAGGATGACACAAAAACCACCGGAGGGATTTCCACAAAACTTAAGAGAGCCAAGAACAGACGCCATCAGCTTCAGACGAGGACGTGGATGAAGGGACCAATCCAGGAATTTGGTTCGATTTTGTTAATTTCTCAGGCGTATTTGTGTGGCAAACAGGGATTGTTGGTCCTTGGCGGAGGTATGCGCTCTACTGTTTGCCATTCTGATTAACACATTAGCACATCGCTGCCTCTCATGCTCGGTACTCATTTGATTGCTCGGTCTGCGCATTATTTACACTTTCTTCAATTTCTTTCTTTTAAAATCATCTTTATTGTTCCGTCACTGTATTGTAAGCTACAAGACAGTAAATATGAATACATTTTATTCTTTATATCATTATTGTCATATCTATTATTATTTTCAAACCTCCAGTTTGGAGAAACTGACACCGATATTGAATTTCTTGGATTAAAGCTGCAAGTTTCCTCCCATCGTCCACCTTTTTATTTGAACAGCATCATTCGGAGCGTCGTGCAGAACTTTTCCTGGCGAGGATGAATAAATGTCACCGCATGTTTCACAGACAGAGTCGTTTTTTTAAGGACGCACTAACTGGCCAATTCAATCCGTCTAATAAAATCCAAATATTGGCCCCATAAACTGTTTCTAACCCTTCTGGCTGCTGAGCGTCACCAGTTTGTCTGGTTTCCTGTCGGCGCCTCCTGTGTTTTTATCTCGGCGCCCCGATCAGCGATCAACAACACGCTGCATTGTGGGTGTTTTTCTTTTTTTTCAGGCCCGCACGGTGAACTTTTGCCGCAGCAGCAAATTCTTTTATGATGTAATTAAAACTGATTCAAAATGGCTTCCCCTGGAGAGCCAATTAGGGGACAAAAAGGCAAAAAATATTTAAAAAAAAAACAATAATAATTGAAGGAACAATAGAACCACGGAGTCCAAACATCACACATTCACAGTCTCCTCCTGGAGCCGCACGAACACAAGTGTCTTTATTTACAGTGTATTGATTTTTAGACGAGCTGCACTTCATCAGGTGGCGAGAGGCGTCACGTTTATCACTCCGGGTTATAATCAGGACGGAGATCCCGGGGTGCATCCTCCAGCTCTGCCTGTTATTTGTGGACTTACAGAGTTAATGACAGAGTGGGCGAGACTGACAACGAGCTCGTTCGGTCTCTGTGGTCGCGGCCGATCTCTTTAAAGACACTGAAACACTGAATTTAGTTCCTTACACCACAGATTCGGATAAATTGCCTCTACTTTATATTTGTTTCCATGCTAATTAAAGTGATTTCCTTCCTTCCTGTAAATTGTTGGTTTTTAGTTCATGTCAGTATGCAGCTCCAGTATGTTATTAAAATCTACTTGGACCTTAAAGGAACAATTCAACCCACAAAATGGCAAATTCAGTCACCCAGATGCTGGTGGACAAAAAAAAAAAAATAGTCGGTCTACAAAACATTTTCTGGAGCTTCACAGCAAAACAGAGCTGCAGCGAAACGACTGAAGTAGATGATCAGAAACACGTCGTCTGCAGAAGATCCCACATTGATCAGGAAAGACGTGTTTTACACCCTGAAATCTTCACTGACGCTGCTAAGCTAAACGCGTTAGCATCCACTTCGTCTGGGCGCACGAGCTTGACCGCACATCAAGGGTGTAAATAACGTCTTTCTCAAATAAATCTTGGCTTCCAGAGACTTGTCTTATGCCTGATGAGCTGTTTGGAGCCATTTTTTTCCCTCTGATTGTCTTTTTAATGTTACAAACAATCCCCAGCTGCTTGAGTCGAGATTGCTGCAACACAGTTTGGCACAAAAGCTTCAAAAGATGTTCTGTAGACAACGAAACTTCAGAGAGGTTTAATACAATGACTAAAACTTTCAAATCTCTCTAATGTTACATTATTATTGCAGGAGACACGGCAGCATGCAGAGGCTGATCTGAAAACAGTGTTCAAGGACGTCCAACAGCTCCGTCCTGCGCCGCACGTCCACATCATCTCATTTTTCTGTCTTCTGGATTGGTGTTTTTTTTTCCCCTGACAGCTCATGAATGAAATGCGTTTTGTCAGGTCTTACATCCTACATCCATTTTCTCCGCAACTGCATTATCTTTGAATAATCATAAATAAAGGTGGACAAATGTTCACCGTGATGGATTGCACGAGCTTTAAGTCTTAAGTCGAATTGATTTAAAAAAGAAAAAAAGAACCGAAATGAATGAAAACAAATGTCTGTCTGGACGAAGAGAATCAATCTTTAAAAGCGATTCTCAGCACGTGACCCATCGGTGAGCTCGTCATCTGAATAACTGAAATGTACAACTGCACGTCTCCATCGCTGCTAAACGACGAGACTCGTCATTGATCCACGCAACGGCGTATTCACACCAAAGTTGGTACTAAACACAGTTCCTTGTTTCGTGTGTTTTTAATTTTGTTTCCCGATCTGACACTAAAAAATTAAAAGCCTTGATGCAAAAAACACTTAAACACATAAAGTACCAGAAAATGAAGCGCAGTAATAAACATGTTGGGAGTGTTGAAGCTGGTGAAGGCCTCATCAGCCCTCCCTGCATGAATAAATGTTAAAAGAAAAAAAGCCCAACAACCCCCTCTCATGGGCGCCATGCCAGGGAATCCACTTGGCGCCACATGACCGTCTCGAATCATGCATCAACCCCGGGGGCAACGGCGGGCGTGTCGGTGGCGGGAGGCGTGTGCCGCCACCAAAGCAACCCCTCTTTATTAAAGCCCGCTAATGGGTTGGGGGGGGACCGGGTTGTTTGGGGGGTCGGGGTGTGTCAGCAGGGCCCACAGGGGCGCCTCTGTTTACATGCCCCCTCTGACCAAAACAAATGTCGGGGCCTTCACCCGAGCGCCTGAGCAAACAAACAAATAAAAGGGGGGAACGTGAAACAACATGGTGGAGTCGGAGGGGAGGGAGGACGAGGGGGAGACTGAAGGGCTGAGGAGAAACGTAGGAGGGTGTTTGATACGGATCCAGTTCTGACACCATTACGTCTGGACTGCGGCTGCCAAAAGCTTATTCGGCCGGTGATAAACATATTGTAATGTGGCCGTTCACCATGCCAGGAAATAAATCCACAAAAAGTACAAGACTGAGAGTCCTATTTAGAAAGAAACAAAAAGCTCCACCGAGGGATTAAAGTTGACATATTCGTCCTATTGGCACTTAAAAACTGTTTTATTTAAAAAAAAATACATCATCACCACCAAACAGTAAGCGGCTCATTACTTACTTTTCCACTTCAGTACTGTATGTTAATTAAAGCAAAAACTAGAGAAATGAATGTCAAAGACTCAGCTCGTTTCTATTGTATACTAAAGTCAGTGAAACAAAGCTAGCATGCTAATCCTCACAGCGTAGGGTCGGCTCATTCCAGGCGCTGAATGAGGAAAAGCGCCGACTCAACATCGCCTGACGACCGCCGACTTTTGTGTAAGTGCAGGTGAAATCAAACCTGTAGAGAACCGACTGAACGCAGGACTGGGTTAAAGGTGTTTGAGGAACTATCTGATGGAAATGCTCAATGCTAAAGCTAACACGTGGTATCTAACGCTTTCAAGTTACGATTGGAGTCTAAAACTTGATTAAAGGTCCAATATACAGCAAAAGAAACTACCAAGTGCTCAAACTCTGGTGACCAAACCGACCCAAAACATCAGTATCTGTTGGGAATGAGACTCAACAATGGAGTTTCTCACATTTTGGACATTTAAAGACAACGTAGAAACAAATCTAAGTTGTTGCAACGCTTAATTCAAAAAGTCGTGTTCGCCACGGGAATCTGGACCTTTAATTTCACGGTAACTGTAGGAACATTTATCAACGTGTTTATCGCCTGTCTGGACTGAGACGACTTAAACTGGCTGCTTTACATGAACTTCGTCTGTTGTTTCTGTTCACCTGATGTGCTTTTTATGCGTCTTTATGTTCCGTGTTGCCTCTCGAAGGACGATTAAGTTTGTTATCTGAGTATCTACATATTATCCGACCCAGTTTGTTCACTCCAGCGCTTGTTGGATGGTTGAAGACTTTGAAAATGGTGGAAATTAAACTACCTTTGAGTCTGTGTTACATGGAGGCTCTCAGATTCACCTCTGGCTGCACAGAACACCAGAACTTCACACTGAGATCCAGTTTGAAGCTACAAATTCAACTGGCGCTGCTGATAGTCCTGGTGCTGAATAATAATGATTAATCTCTTTGGAATCAAATCAAGATGACCAGAACACTACTGATTAACTACATGATGTGGAACATGAGTTATGTTTGCTTGTGTAACTGGGATGTACTGGAAAATGTTTTGTGCACTTATTCTTGGGCAGCTTAAAGACGATGTTATCGATGTTATCGTGCCTGTTGAAGGAAATTGACCGGAGACAGAAAACAGGGACGGGGTGAGAAGTATCGTACTAAAACAATATGTTAGCGAGTCATTAGATCTCGTCTTGTGTTTTAAAGACTTGAGAAAAATATGCAAATATATTCTCTTCCAAAGCATTTCTCACGGTTTTTTTTTTTTTAAAAGACATTTCACGGCGATGATATCTGAGAATGAGATAACTTCAAGATAATATCTGTTGATTTGGGGCTCTGCTGCAATCAAGAGCGGTGATATCTCAGCCTGCTGCCGGATAGTTTCCTCTACATCGAAGGGAGGAAAAAGAGACTTTTAAGAGGAGATAAAAAGTTTGATTCAGATGTGAAGATAAACCAAATGTTGTAAACTCCCATGTCGGCTGCAGAGTAATCCAGGGACTGACTGACTGACTGACGAGCATCATCCACCGTCTCCCCGCCCAGCGCTCAGACACGGTCCACGCGCTCCTCCGTCGCCAACGCCTGTCAATCAGTGTCTCCTTTGTCGAGTGTCGGCCAATCCCATGTCGCCGTTTCACCGGGAGCGCTTGATTGACAAGCCTGGGGAGAGCTGAAGGGGTGGAGGCGATTCGGAGGGGAGGTGGTGACGCCGTGAAGGGAAGACTCAACAAAAAACAAAAAAAAAAAAGTGCGTGAGTGGGGCCACAATCGAACGCCGCCAAGGGCAAGAGTCATTAACATGCAGGAGCTGGTGTGTGTGTGTGCATGTGTGTGTGTGTTTGTGTGTGTACCTCTGTGTGTGTGTGTGTGTGTGTGTGTTTGACAGCCCAGTATGAAGGAGCTGCAGTAGTAAGGCCGTCAGGCAGCCTGCCGCTTCCTGTCTGCTTTAATTGCATGTAGCCCCAGAGACTGCGCACACACACACACACACACACACACACACGCACACGCACACACACAGCCCAGGGAACCCCTCTTACACGGCAGCGCTGACAAAGAGACGAGGCTTACACGGCTAAGATGGGAGCTGAACACTGAGGTCTTTCACTGAGGATGACGGCGGCTCGCTTGTCGAGACTCGATAAAGACGACGGAGGGGAAGAAGAAGAAGAAGAAGAAGAAGAAGAAGAAGAAGAGGAGCTCTCGGGAGTCTGCTGAGCAGAGCGAGAGCCGAGCAAACCTCCCAGAGAGCGAGCAACGCCAATGTTTTCTTCCGTTAGCCATTAATCAGATAAATAATGCGTAAACACAGTTCTACGTGTGCATTTTTAATTAGCAGTTTTCCAATTAGAGGCTTTGCTGCAGAATCTCGGAGGCGAGCGAGCGTGAAGATAAAAGTTCGTCTCACTGAGGGGAAAGTAAATATTGTATGTAGAGAGCAGAAGGTGTGCCGCCTGTCAGAAACTGTCTCTGCATGCAGGTTGTTTCAGTTGTTACCTGTTGGTCAGAAACATGCACACAACTCCAGTATTACAACTTCCTCTTAATGTACCTGCATCAGGTATTTTGTCATTGTAATCTGTGAACTCTGCTGCTGGAGGGTGATCCCTCCTCTGCAGCTCTTACTGAACTCTCTTCCATTTTTCTTTTCTCGAGGCTGAAACAACAAACCCACCAAAACATTCAGAACTTTTCTTAAAATAGTCCAAATCCACCACAACACTAGCAACCAAGTGTAAAAACCACCAACAACAGAGAGTTTAACATAAATGATCCACTTTTATCTATTAGCATGTCATTACAATATAAGATTAACAGCTTATATCGACTGCATTAAAGTAAATTGAATAAGAAATGTAGCAAACAAATGTACAAATGTAGTTTTCTTCAACGCTGCAAAAATATGTGGTAAAACCATAAAAACTGGATGTTTTTTGCCCGTAAATAAGTTAAAAAATCTGCCAAAGGGAACAAGTAGAAATTTCCTGGAATCAAATCTGACTGAAATGTTACTTTCAAGGTGATTGTGTCTTAAATGTGTCTTAACTGGAAATTTGTACAAATATGAATATGAATTAAATTAAAAGATAATTCCTGAAAATCCTGGACTGAATAAACTCATCGACAGCGTATATACGTACTGATTAATAAACTACATGTAGCCTCCTGCTGGGTTTCAGTTCTCCCTCTCTAAATATTAAAAACAGAACACCTGGGTGAACGTTCAGGTGAAATAAATGTAAATTTATTGTAAATATTCGGCCAAGATTTCAAACTTTGCAATATATGTCCTGCAAAAAAGCATTAAATTATACATCTGTCTGTTTTGCTTTTCTTCTGCAACTTTTATAAAGGAAATAAATACACAATTTGAAATGAAAAATCTAGAATAATCAACTAAAAAGGTATCAACACTTTTATATAAAAGGTCATAAGACAAAATCCTGCTCATATTGTTTGTATTTCAATATATACACAGCAGACATGCATGTAAAGTTGCAGAATGAAGGAGTAGTAGTGTGAAGGATAAAAGATTTAATGGGTTTTTGCAAAATGTGAAAAACACACTCAGTTTGATTCAAACAGACTGAAAAAACCAACAGCTCATATATAATTTCCCATCTTCTTCCCCCACAATAAGTCTTTATGCAGAAATGTACATTATGACTCTTTACAGGTCCCAGGTGACGAGGTAAACCTCTAACAGCAGCAGCAGCAGCAGCACAGTCTATTTCAAAATAAAAAATAAAAAAAATCCTCCTGGAGAAGAGCATAAAATGTAAGCACTTAGGGGACGAGCCGGGCTCATTATAAAATCAATGCTCACAGGACCACTCTCATTTAAAAACATGGTGGGGAAAAGGTCAGACAGACAGAGAAAAAATCTCAATCTAATTCTTTGCTCAAAAAAAAAAAAGCCACTTAATATTGGATTCTGTAAATTAAATTTCACACCAGCTATTCTGGCCAAAGGATAATTACAGCAAGCAAGCAAAGAAGAAGGAGGAGGAGGAGGAGGAGGAGCAGGAGGAGGAGGAGGAGGAGGAGCAGGAGGAGGAGGAGGAGCAGGAGGAGGAGGAGGAGGAGGAGCAGGAGGAGGAGGAGGAGGAGGAGGAGGAGGAGGAGCAGGAGGAGGAGCAGGAGGAGGAGGAGGAGGAGGAGCAGGAGGAGGAGGAGGAGGAGGAGGAGGAGGAGGAGCAGGAGGTGGAGGTGCAGGAGGAGGAGCTGGAGGAGGAGAAGGATGAGGAGGAGGAGGAGGAGGAGGAGGAGGAGGAGGAGGAGGAGGAGGAGCAGGAGCAGGAGGAGGAGGAGGAGCAGGAGGAGGAGGAGGAGGAGGAGCAGGAGGAGGAGGAGGAGGAGGAGGAGGAGGAGGAGGAGGAGGAGGAGGAGGAGGAGGAGAAATGACTCGGGGTGGAAAAACCTGTTGGATTGGTGAAATTGCTTCATGTGTCAAACAACAAATTATCGCAGGCCGACCGAGACGAGTCCAGCGATCAGCACACGGCATCAATCACAAGATAAAAAAATAAATAACCTGCAGCTGAAGTCGACTGTGTTTGTCTCCAAAATAAAAAGGTTCTCATCTCAAAGCTGCTAAAGCTTCAACTCAATATGTTTAATAATGTCGCAATGACTCTAGTCAGATTTTATATCAGAGTTCAGGAGTCTGCTGAACCACATTATGTTTAATTTCATCTGTCCTTGCCTTCTTTTTCCTCTCTGGTGTATTTATATAAATTGTTTTACCTCTGAACATGATCAGGGAACGACCGGTTAGTTGTAATCAAGGAGGTTAATAAGCTGCTTTCTGCTTTCAGTCCACTTCGTTTATCTGAAAACGTTCCAGTTACTTTGCTGATTCAGACGCGTCAGTGTGCTGACGTGCGACCAATCAGAGAGTGCTGTGGGCGGGACTGAGTGGTGACGTCACTCAGATAGAGACGCAGCGTCACAAAGTGAATTCATTTTGTCAGCTGGACACACACACACACACACACACACACACACTGATAAATGCAGAATATCTGCCCCAGTAATCAAAGCCAGGCACCGGTTCCTGATCGGTCGGCACCGATATATTGATAAGCTTCTCATCAAACGGCTAACGTTAGCTTTTAATCTATTGGTTTCAGAGCTCCACATGTTAAAATAATTAATACTGCAACTATTCTAAAGGATAATGTGATTGAAATGTGATTCATGATCACTGGACAATGTTTTCTTGCATCCCAGAGTCGATTTCAGTGGATGTCATGGCGCAGTAGCACCTCCTACCTGATAGGTGGCGGTAGCATCGCTGGTGGTGTCTGTTCCCAGGTTGGTGAGCTTCTCCTTCAGCTTGTGGTGGGAGCGGTGGCGGAGGCAGTAGACCACGGTGGAGGCCAGCAGCACGCCGACGATGCACAGGATGGAGACGACGGTGAGGATGAGGAACTTGGTCGACTCGGCCTGGCTGTACTTGGTGGGGATCTGGTTGATTTGGCTTCCCTGTGGGAAGAAGAAGAGCAGATAGACGAAGGTCAATAATGTGTTTCTATTATTATTTTTTCTGTGTGAGGTGAGAGGTTTCCTGTGCAGCTCGGCAGGTAGAGCGCGGCGCTCTCACAGGGAACACGAGAGCTTTGATTCAACCACTCTGCTAAAAATGTCCGAGCGTGTGATGGCAGCTTTTGGAAATAAACTGCAGGGGTGTGAAACTATGCACCACAAAAAAAAAAAAAAAAAGAAAGAAAGGAAGTGATCGAGAGGTGGTTTCACCGACCAATCAGACAAGAGGTTCTGATCTGTGACGTCATCTGCTGGAGTGTTTGATTGGGAAACGAACCGACAGCGAATCCTGGCGCAGGGTTCGATACCTCCGGATTAAAAGCTTCCGCCAAATGTTCCACAAAACACGTCACACTGAAATCACTTGTGATCTATTTGAACCCTTTTTTTTTTATTTTTTAAAAGCACTGATTCGTTTTTTTTTGCTTCCATTAATTTCATCCCAAACAACTGTTTGATTGTACATCAGTACAGATGAAAGCGAACATCACATGGGTCCTTCCCCCCCCCCCTTTTTTTTTTTTTTCGGGAAAGACATAAATATGCATATCACTGTGCTCGATGAAAAGTATAATCACAAGCGTTTGTTCCACCATCTGTGCCCAGGAGTGCACAGAATGCATAAAACTCCCGTGTTAGCAGAGCGTTCTGTATGTGCCTCGACAGCCCGACGCAGCGTTTCCCTGCAGCGGAGGAAATATTCCGCCTCTGTGAACGGCGGCAACAGACGTTCTGCCAGTTTTCGACCCCGGCAGCAACTTTAATCCAGCGCGTGAGAACCAGATCCTTCATCAAACAACCGGAGATGAAAGATTTCTGATGCTTACGATAACACAATGGACACATACTGTACCGCGAATAAGTCCCTGTTTGAACTGCTCCTCGAGCGTGTAAAAAAAAAAAAAAAAAAAAAAAAGCGCGGCAACAATTCGAGCGAGTGGAAGTAAGTCTTATTGAACGTTACGAGCTGCTGCAGCTCCCACCGCCGCTCGCTGTTCATTTTCAGACACTAAGCGAGCTCAAGATAATGGGCCTGTTGCGTTTTTCTACCTGGCGACTACGAGTTCACAATAGGCAACATAATTCCCCATTATTACACACGGCGTAATGATCCTGACAACAAAGAGCCGGCGCTGGAGAGAGGGAGCTACAAATTGCGCTGCCAACGACGAGGCCTCCGATTCCTCCTGACAGAGAATTATCAAAAGAAATCAATCGCACAAAAAAAAAAAAAAAAAAAGTGTTTTTCACATCTCTGCAGCACAGTTGAAGATAAACTTTCCCTCCTATTAACTGGCACGGAAATGTTAAAAAAAAAAAAAAAAAAAAACCTTGCCTGTAGCTCACCATTAGCCTGCTCTCGGTAATTCTGTGCTACATATTCAGCTTGTTTAGTCTCATTTTCTGGAGGAGAAAGGTGCTCTCAGCCTCACAAGAAAGGCAGCGGGCTTGTGAAAGGAGGAGGAGGAGGAGGAGGAGGAGGAGGAGGAGGAGGAGGAGGAGGAGGAGGAGGAGGAGGAAGGGGGGGTGAAGGGGAGAAAAAAAAACAAAACAAAATCCCTGTCCCTCGGTGGTAGAGGTCACAGAGATTAGGCGAGGTGCGGCGTGGTGAGTTAATGGAAAGGAGGCTTTGAAAGCGGCCGGGAGAGAAAAGGGGGGGGCGGCCTTGTCGAATCCCTCCTGCCTGCCTGTCAGCACTGAGAAACCCTGAAACCCTGAAACCCTGAAACCCTGGGAGGTGGGAAAAGGAGCGCTCTCGCCTGCACACGGATTGTTCTGGAATTCTTGTGAGGTTTCAGGGAGTGACCCCCACCGCCACCACCACCACCACCTCTCCGCCACCCCCCCCCCGTATGATTTCATTCATTGCTGCTTCTGCATTCAGCACCTGATAAAGAGCGCCTGCAGAAAAGACCCACAATGGGGGACAACAGTTGTCCGACGCTTTGTGGGGTGTCCAATTTGCTTGGGGAGCTCTAAGCCGTACTGTAAAAGCTGGTTGCATAGTAATGTGACGGCCTTGAAAGGAAACAGTGGGCGTCTCTGACTGGGGGGGGCGCTGCACTAAAGAACTCAACTCCAACGCTCAAGGAAGAAAATAAAAGAAAATATATAATAAAAAAAAAAAACGGAACGGAAAATGTGAGAAAGTGCAGTGCGTAGAGAAGATCTACCTACTCGTAGCAGCGAACTACAACCGAGGTCGTTCATGAAAACTCGGCATCTGTTTATGTTTAAGATTCATACGGCTGCGGATATTAATATTACACGAGACGTCCGTGAAAGGAAAAAAAAAAAAATTGATTGGTATTTTTAATGTGTCTGGTTATTCATGTGATCTCACTATGAGAGAACACAGCAGAGAAATAAAACAGGAAAAAAAAAGGAAAATCAGCCGCCGAGGAAGCGTTTTAAACACAAAAGTATCCGAGCAGCAGCCTGTCCGCGTCCAGGCCATTAATAATACATTACTGCTGATTCCACATGCTTCCCCTGCAATCATCCCTCGCAAAATGTGTGTGTGTGTTTTTTCTTCTTTTTTTTTTTCTTTACCACGGCTCAAATAACTTCATTTGTCATTTTGGTCCCCGAGTCGTCTCATTGTTTTGTCAAATGAAGTTTCATGGAGAGGGATTGCATCGAGCCCGGCTCGTAACGGCCCATAATTCAAGACTCTAACTGTAACAGCTCAGTCATCTTTCACAGGACAGATGCCGGCGTTTTCCAAAGCACTCCTCCTCCTCCTCCTCCTCCTCCTCCTCCTCGTCCTCCACCACCCCCGCCTCCTCACACACACTCACTGATTCCACCTCCACCCCCCCCCCCTCCTCCTCCTCCTCCCGCTCTCTTCATCATGGCTGCCTAGCATGTCTGTCTATTGATTCAAACAAATGTAGCCTGACCCCACCTGCTTAATCAAGTTTGGTTTGCAGTTGTTAGTAACAGTAAAAAAAAAAAAGGGGGGGGTGGAGGAGTGTGTGTCTCAGTGTGTGTCTCAGTGTGTGTGTCTCAGTGTGTGTGTCTCGGTGTGTGTGTCTCAGTGTGTGTGTCTCAGTGTGTGTGTGTGGCGTACGACTTGTTAGTTTGGCGGCGATGAGAAACGAGGCGGCCGCTCTGGCCGCGCCGCAGAGGCAGATGTGGCAGAAATTCGCAATGATTGAAAATCAAATGTTTGCTCAGGACGGGAGGCGGAACGAGCGCGCGGTCGCTGCCGTGCAGAGCGGCTGTGTAACCTTTTTCACCGCAAACGCAGCATGAAACACTTAAATACTGAGCAGAAAAGTGTCGAACGCCCATGTCTGCACAGCCGTATTTGCATTCTCGTCATAAGTGTGTCACCTACGCTCCTGTTTGGCAGCTCTGCAGCTCCGAGGCCTCACTCCACTCTCCCTCCTGTGGCTTAACACTTTCAATCAAATTACATGTTGAGGGTTCGATGTAGAGAGGCCGAACCGCAGCAGAAAATAAGGAGAAGATTGTGGAGAAGATAAAGGAATAATCAGCGTGACTGTGGTGTTAATTCAGTAGTCAAAAAAAGGATCACAGCCAGAGAGAAATGACACTCCAGGCTTTAATCTGGACCGTTCCTGGCGCGTATGTCAGGTTTTATTTAAATCATATGACGCAGGATGGGAAAAAAAAAGGATAGAAGATGTTCCTGTTTGTTTGTTCCTGGAGGAAAATCAAACGTTTCGATCAAGTCTGCTCCGACGGGCGGCAGAATATGAAAGCAGAAAAAAAATATTGTCTCCCCAAAAGGCAGAAAGGGGAGAAGGGAGTTCCTTTCATGCCTCCACCTCCTATTGTCCATCTGCCCCGGCTAACAAAAAAAAAAAAAAAAAAGCGATTGTACTTGCAAATTTTTTCATTTCACATAGGCAAACGTGATTTGACAGTGTGCAGCTCCTCCTCGCTGAAAGGCATTAACATAGCCCCGTCAAGGATGCTGGCTGGCTGACTGGCTGTATACGCTGCTGGGTTCAGCCCTTTTCAGCTAATATCAGACCCACAGACAGGCAGGCAGGCAGGCAGGCAGGCAGGCAGGCAGGCAGGCAGGCGTCTCGTTACAGGAGGGGAAGAGAATAACAAAAAAAAACAAAAAAAAAAACAATGCTCAAAAAGCGAGGGAAAGGAAACTATCTGGAGGGTATCATAATTTCTCTTCTGGTGAATTTTTGATTCAGATTTGCATGAAAACCGTCTCCTGCCTCCATCAACGCCCAGCGTGACGTGCAGGAAGCGCTCGGATCCGTCTTCACGTGAAAACCTGCAGTCGAAATCAATTAAGAAATCGTAATCAAAGCGGTTTCAAAGAGTGTGTGGCGAGTAAATGTGTGTGTGAGAGGCTTTTGGATTGTGGATTTGAGATGGAGGTTTGGTGGTGGAGGGGTTAGGTGTGTGTGTGTGCATATGTGTGTGTGCGTGTGTGTGTGTGTGTGGATTAGCCAGGCTCCCATAGACAAAAGGCAGATGGATTTGCACGGCTCCGGCTTATTCAGGACGGGTGAAAAAAGGTCAGAGGGAGAGCGGCGGCCGGCTATTGTTTTCCTCCACGACGACTGCTGTAGGAAACAAAGATCCGTCCCTCACCTCCGATTCATCCCGGGGCCTTTGAAAAAAGTTCAGCCGGGGTTTTTTTTTTTTTAAGCCAAATGCTCTCAGCCAGCGGGAACGCAACTGCCGACACACATGCGTGCACGTAAAGCGCGCACACACGGAGCCCCACATGTAAGTAGGTGGATCTATCGATTGCGTTCGTGCGGGCCGATCTGCAAAGAGGTTTTAAATTTGATACGCTGGCATCTGCAGGTGCACACTCGCATGTCATTCTGCACAACGCGCCCACGCACACTCAGACACTCCAACACTGCACATGCCTGCACACTTGTGAGAAACGAAAAAAAAAACAAAAAAAACACACACACACAAAAACACCAAAAATATCATAATTCACCTTCATCAACACGGACGCAGAGTGTCACTTTAAATGTTTCCTCCGCCAGACAAACAGTGAGAATCAGTTTTCTCAGTGATATCACACATTGCATACAAATGAGGAGACTCCTCCAACTTGAAAATCACTTGCAACATTTCCAAAAAAAAAAAAAAAAAAGAAGCAAAGCCATGTTTAAAGTTTGCACTCCAGCGGTGTGAAGCCGCAGCCGGAGAGCATTAAAAACAGCAGCAAATCCCGTTAAATGAAATGTTATTACGATGTTACGGTGAGATGCAGCTGCATGAAGCCCCCATCAGCCAGGGCGCGCCGTCAATCAGTGTCGAAACTCCACGGATACTCCCATCGCATGTCACCTCAGAAAGCTCACTTGTGGCCGAGACTAATCAATTTCTAAAAAGAGAAATGTGCAGAAGCATTTCTGTGACCGAGGATCTCCAAGACAGCAGCAAAAATAATGATGTGCACGATGTGAGAAGAATCAAATGAAATAAGGGATGGAGTGTTAAAATATGCAGAACGCAACTCCCCAATCCAACAGAGGGACGAGGAGGAGAAGCGACAGCAGGACAGACTCGTCATCTTTCACATTTCGTCAAGATTTTTTTTTTTTTTTTTTTTTTAGGAAGAGAAACGGCAGCAGAAGCCGACGGTTGGAAGGAAAACCAGATCACATTAACATGCAGAACAATAATTATGTCCTACCAAAAATCCATGGCGAGGTGATGCAACAGACACCTCCTTCTCCTCCCGCGTCTATTTCCCATTTCCAGTCCGACACCACCGACTCAGAGACAGCAGCACACCGGCAGTGGCAGCAGAGGAGGAGGAAGAAGAGGAGGAGGAGGAGGAGGAGGAGGAGGAGGTGGGGAGAGTGAGTGGGAAAAAGAGGGAGTTTCATCACCTCCCATCATCCCTTCCCTTCTCTCTCCTTTGAAATGAAAAAAATAAAAAAAGAAA
>NC_051059.1:26633970-26676470 GCF_904848185.1 Acanthopagrus latus
CTGCGGTCATGATTAAATCTGCCTCTGTGCCGGACACACACAGTTCCTGACTGTGTCACAGTGCAGGTGCAGGTGTGGTGGTTCTGAGCGCGCTCAGTGTGCTGCAGGAGAGCAGGTGTTTGCGTGCGCTGGGCTCGGCTCGGCTCGGCTCGGCCCGGCTCAGCTCGGCTCAGCTCGGCTCGGCTCGGCTCTGTGCGGTGCTGACCTGCTATCTGCGCTGGAAAGCGGAGCAGCGCGTCCACAAATTAAGGTCTAGACGGACAAATATTCCAGTGGAGCGTTGATAATACTTGAGCTGCTGCATCGTAACCGAGCGCTCCGGGGCGGTTTGGTGCTGGAGACTCACTGCAAGAAATGTTGATTTATTTGTTATTTTTCAATTCAGACTGAGAGTTTGAACGTCTGATGAGTTCAGGTTGTTTGGTCTCGCTCGTCTCAGACGGGGACGTTCCCGTGTCGATCAAACCGGAGCTGTGTTCACTGGAAACTTCTGATTCCTCTAATAATCATATTTAAATCTTTGTTTGAACAGAAGTGATTCATGCAGCCTGTAACAGCCCACTGAGAGGACGAACTGTCATGGAAAATCCTTTTTACTTCTGGTTTCATTGTATTTTGGAAGCATCTAACGTCTCCTGTCAGAATCAATTGTTTCTGTATTTTGTTTCCGTCTGATTAAAAGAAAGAAACCAGACAGGTTTTCTTTCTCACGGATCTCCTGAACTGATCTCACTGTTTCCTCTGCAGCAGTAAGCGACTTGCTGGGCTGGACATTTCTTGCAGTGTGGACAGTTAACAGGGGCTGCAGTGAGTGTTTGCTCCACTGGACATGGTCTCTGGTTTGGACAGCTGAGAGCCAGCGGACTCAGTGTCACATTAGCTTTGAAAGTCATTAGCGCAGCTTGATTTTAACCGAGAGCTGAAGCCCTCCAGCAGCTCGCTGACAACCCCCATCTTCATATCTTGTGTTTAAGGTTCCTTCGTCCTGTTTTTACTCTCCTTTCTGGCCGGTTTTCACTTTAAAATCGGCAATGAAAGAGTTTTTAGGTGTAACATCTGCCTCTGCACTGAACCATCAAGGTTTTACTGCAAAACAGTGAAGATCAGTTTCTTTAAAGACTTTAAAGAATCATAACTGCCCCGAGGATGGTTTTGTTTTATTCCCATTTTGTGCATTTAGACGACACTGAAGGGGAAGCAGGATGTTTGAATCTAAAACAAAGAGCTGAAAGTGGCTGCAGAGTCCTGAGACACTTTCACATTACATGTGGTCACATTATCCATTCCAATATGAAAATATTGATCAGCACGGCTTTTAATTCTGCAGCCTTTTATCTCTCCATGCACTGATTATCCACATCCTGTCCTCGTACCGCACTGACGTGGGTCCATCTTGTGTTGTGGGCAGAAACGTGTCTCTGTGTTCCTTCAGCATGTTGACAGAACTACTCGGCCCTGATTGGTTCACATTAAGGCGGTCTGCTCGGGGCGCGGCCGCGCCTCGCTCCATTACAACCATCGCAGAGCTCATCAGAGCCGAACCCTTCCAGGAAACACAACAGCGTAAAAGCTTTCAGTGGCTTCTCAGAGACCGGCCGTCCACTCCACTGCGTCAACAACACTGTGTCACTGTGTGTGTGTGTGTGTGTGTCCACTGCACTGATGCACAGTTTGCGTGACAGCGGTGGATCGATGCAGCGTCCATGTTATTCTCCTCTCAGCGGGCTCATTAGCCGAGCTGCTAACATTCGGCCTGTCAGCTGAGATCCATCAATGTCTTTGCTTCTTTTATCAAACTAACTGTGTCCACGCGGAGCTCCGTCACTGAGCAGCAGGAGGGAAAACACGCTGTCCTGTAATTACTTTGACCAATCTCAGGGTGCAAGTTAAAGCTCGACTCTGTGTTGTTCGTTATCAGTAACTCATCGGCTCTCAGTGAGCACCAGAACTCAACCGTCACACACAGAATCAGGACTGACTTTGTTTTACGTGGCTGTCGAGCCCTCAACAACAACAGTCGTCTTGACTAGTGGTCAAAGGAGCAGCTGTATACACTCCTCCTCGCTGCAGACTTATTGGAAAATCTAGTCTAGTTTCTGTCTGGATCGATGTGGTAAGTGATGAGCAGCGTCGCCGCGTCACGTCGCGGACTCACCTGTCTCTGGTTTTCCGTCTCGAGCCGCAGCCGAGCCTCGATGCAGCGCCGCGTCTCCAGAAAGGCCTGGCGCTGAGCCCGGTCGGACAGGTAACTGATGAAGATCCCCGCGGTGTTCATACACATGAACAACACAGCCTGAGCTGCTACCTGAAACACACACACACACACAGACAGGTAAAACTCAATTATCAGCAAGAACATGTCGACATCGTCACTTCCAAAGCAGAACTGGGAGTTCTGGTAAAGAACCATCTCTGCTGGGAGACGAGCAGGAAACCAGCAGAACTGAATATGAAGCGAACAGGACGGCCGTCTGCCTCGCGACCTCACGGTTCATTACCTCAAGACGTACAGACTCATTTACATAAAGCACAACATCCTGCGGCTGTGTTGACGTGATGCGAGCTGAGCGGTTGGTGCGTGCTGTCTGACGCGTCATCGCGGCGCTGCAGGATGTCACAGAGTTCATGTGTGTGTAGGATTACGTGTTATAAAGCAATCTGTCGCCTGTTTTTGAGTCGTCTGTTTAATGTCCATTATTCTTCCACTGATGATCTGTTGACAGCATCGTACAGGTGCTGTACGTCAACACGCCCAGGACCAACTGTGACCGGGTCGAACTGGGCGGCCCGGCTCTCTTCGAGCGGAGACTCTGTCAAGAGTAATCGTCCAAATCACTGCTGAGGGATTTGACACGACAGATCAGACGGATGTGGACATGAAGCGAAGATGAAAGTACTGAGGGGAAGTCCTGCAAACGGCTGGAGTGATGCCAGAGTTATGAAATATTTTGGGTTATAAGAGATTAAAAGCAGCTTTGGTGAGCTGTTCGGACCGTAAATATCAGATGATGTAGTTCACTCGCTGTCTCAAAGCAGTTAGTGTGCTGGAGTTTGTTTGTTTGTGCGAATCAACTAAATAAATCCACTGCTGCTGATGAAAACACAGCGAGAACTGAGGTCTTACGTTCCTGCTGCTCAGACTGCGTTCAGTATCGAGGACCTGTACTCGGGTAGTTTATGACTCGGCCCGCGTCGAGATGAGATTAAAAATGAATGTCAGAGGTCAGTGTGACAGCAATAAGAAGCCAACGAGCCGAGACGTCCGCTGAACAGAGACGAGAACATCTGAAACCAGAGGAGAGCGAAGACAAAAGACCGAACCAGGTCACTGATCGTCCACACGGGACTGAACCCTGAAACCTCACCGCTGCTCCGGGACACGTTTCACCAACCGCTCCACCTTCCTTCATCACACGGACACGCAGCAAAAGTTCTGATCGACCTGTTGTAAAAACAAATCCTCGAACGTGTGTGTGTGTGTCAACAGTGTCTATGGACCAAAGTGACTCCACCAGCTGTAGGATAAAGTGTGTCTGAGGTCTTGGAAAGCAGAAGTGACTCTCTGTCACGCTGGAGTGACTCAGAAACACGTCGGCTCTCGTTCAGTCTGAAGCTTTTCATCATCAGCTGTGAAGTGAAGTAAAGAGCGGCTCGGCCCGTTAAAGCATCACAAGGCTGATGTAACACTCTGCAACACGAGCGTCCTCCTCAGCTGCACAGGGGCAATTCACCACCACCACAACCCTCCCAACCTCCACCTCCACCTCCACCTCCACCGCAGCCCGGCCGGCCGCCTTCCTCCTGCCTGCTGGAGCTTTTACATGATGCAAGTGTTTAAACAGGTTGGCTGAGCGCTCAACACACCTCACACACACACACACACACACACACACAGAGCACAGGGAGTAATTACAGTAACAGACAGGTCTGGACTCGTCCTGAGTATCTGCTTCCATCTGTAGTGTCTCCAGCAAAAGGTCACTGAGGACAGTTTTTATTGCCGTACAGAGAGACACACAACGAGCTGTACTGTATCTGCAGCCGGCTGATAAGGTCGCTGATCAATAAGTCATGATTACCTGAACCAGGTGATGAGATTTCTGGTGTATAAAAGGCGTCCTCTGACCCGTAGACACAAGGTTTGATAACCAGGCTGCATTAAGTGACATGATAAAAGGCCTCACGGTGACAGAGTCTGGTTCTTACTTTCATTATTTCAGGTTGTGTATTTTATGTGTTTTACTATGCAGTGGCCCTGGAGCCGAGTGCTGACACAAAAGAACCTGCACGAGGGTGAACTGAGGTCAACGAGGGGGTTCAACAGGCGACCACAACACTGAAGGTAAGAACAAAAAGAGAGCTAATAAAAGGATCGACGTGCGGCTCAAAGACAATCGATCTGTTACATTCAGGCTGGTTTCACGTCAGACAGCTGCTTCGCCGCCTCCCTCACTCTACCCTCAAAATGTGTTTCAGTGTCAAAGATATCAACATATTGATTCTAAATATTTGGTCGGTGGACAATATGAACCAGCTTCACTTGCTGCACTGCAAACATCCAGCAGCAGCAGCAGCAGCAGACGAGGGTCGGCAGGCTAAGCAGGATTTTCCAGATGTGCCTCTAACCAGCGGCGTGTTCCAGCTCCTCCTGGGGGATCCCGAGGGGTACAGATGAGATCTGTAATCCCTCCAGAGAGTTCTGGCTCAACCCCGGGGATTCCTCCATGTTGGACATGCCCGGAAAAAACAATCAGACGCCCGACCACTTCAGCATCATGATTAAACATTACACCAACCACCTGCGTCAAACCTGAACCCAAATCTGTGCTGCACGATCAAAGACAACTGCTGCTGATTCTGTACATTTTATTACCTCTCTAACGTCTCATCGGTCTCGCAGGGATCCACAGAACAAAAATAATGTATCCGGAAGAAGTTCGAGGCAGACCAAGCTGTCGGGATGACAAACACACAGTGACTCATCTCAGCGTCAAATGCTTATAAAACATCCCGTTTCCCAAAAATACATAAATGCCAAGGCGGGTTTATTATTCCAGGATTTAGTGTGTCGGTTGGCTCCCTCCACTTTAATTAACCACCTTTTGTTCCGTGTTTGTCTCACAGGTTCAGAGAAGAAGCGGTCTGTAGAATCTAAACACAGAGATGTGAGTTTAAATGCTCCTTTTACGGCTCCGCCTCGAGTCGCCGGAGCCTCATTAGCGCGAGGCTCGCTGTAAATCAAAGTGACGGTGATTAAATAACTTTAGGCCTGTTTCATTGCTCCCCGTCTACTGTGTCTCTCCCTCTTTCTTTCTTTTTTTTTTTTAGGAGGAGAAAGTGTTATTGCTCTTGTACTGGAGGCAGAATCGTGTCACAGCTGATAAAAACCTCACACAGACGGTGAAACCTGCTGCACATCTGAAGAGCACCACGAGGAGACTCTCTGACGCCTGCTGCCCTCGACAGCTCCAAACGCTCTGTGGAGAGCGAGTCAAGGTGTTTATAAAGGGGGGCCTCTCCTCCACTGCCTGATCCAAACCGGTGTGGTCGTGCCTACATTACCCACGATGCCACGCAGCCGCTGAATGACTGAATCACTGGAGGCAATTAACCAGATTACATGCAGCCAAGAAACTACTCCACAAAACACAATGTCTTGCTTAAAATTAGTGGCGCTACCCTTTAATGAAACGGTTTCTTCCTGACGGTGAAGGAGGAGGAGGAGGAGGAGGAGGAGGAGGAAGAGGAGGAAGAGGAGGAGGAGGAGGAAGAGGAGGAGGAGGAGGAAGAGGAGGAAGAGGAGGAGGAGGAGGAAGAGGAGGAGGAGGAGGAGGAGGAGGAGGACGAGGAGGAGGAGGAGGAGGAGGAGGAGGAGGAGGAGGAGGAAGAGGAGGAGGAGGAGGAGGAGGAGGTCGTTAATGCAGCAGAAAGTGATACACTTCATGTTATTATAAAGAATAAAAACCTTTGTGTGTGTTTCAAATTCAAAGCTGAATATATGTAGGATTATCTAAGCTAACACACACACACACACACACACACACACACACACACACACACACACTCTCCCCTGAGGCTCTTCACTGTATCTCGCAGCCTCTCGGTGCATTACTCTGTGTTATTGTGTCTCGCGGTGAATCTCTCCCAGGACGCCATCAGCACTGATTCAATTTCTAAGTCGAGCTCCCCTGAGGGCTCCTCGGCTCCGCCTCCCAACAGAGACCGAAAAATTAAAACCCCATCAGCCGCCGCAGCTGCGGTAGCTGCGGCGGCGTCCATGTTGTTTTGGAAAAAGAGCGGCGCCGGCTCGTCACAAAGGGCTTCGGCGTGGAGACGCTCATTAAAGCAAAATGCCAGTGATGTGGATGTTTTTAACAAGGTCTCATTAAGAGCAGCGGGCCAGGAGGAGGCACAGCTTACAAACAGCGACATGGAAAATAACGAGGCAGGGTTAATAATAGTAATAATTATCATAATGTTTTCAGTTTGAGTCAGGGCTGAGGAGCGGCGTGCTGCGTGACAGCGTGACAGGGAAAACACACAGACGTGTTCGTAGCCGGCTACAAATCTGTCGTCAGGATTTAACAACGTATGACGAGATTACAGCTGAAATATTCCAACAACAAAAGAAAGAACAGAAGTTTTACAATCACACAACACATGAAGCAATTATCAACCGTTTACAACGACCCAATCAACAATGACGACGTGTCATTTATGTCTCTTTAGGTTTGATTTTCGGTTTTTAAGGTTTTTACTGTATTTTCACGTCTTCGTGTCTCTGGAGCTGCAGCATGTTGTTCTCTGTGATCCTTATGAACGACACAACCTGACGTGCAGAGCTACAGCGATTCATCGACCGACTGATTTGTCTTTGTCTATTTTGACACGTGATTAATCGTTCCAGTGAAGATCAGTCAACCTTCAGCCTCTCAAATGTGATTCGTCTCTGTTTTCTTTCTTATTGAACCAAAAAAACAAAACAATTCAAGACATCGCTCAGACTCTGAGTATTGTGTGTCAGTCCTGGATGGTGGAAACACAAACGTATCTGTGAGGATATGATAATAAATCCGTGGGCGAGCTCACAGCCAACGAGACCGAGGTTCAGACGGATGTTTCCTCCTGTGACCTTGTGACGTCACGGGAGGATGAACGGAGGTCGAGACGAGTGTGAGAACTTCCCAGCTCGTCACATCAGCAGGAGAACGAGCGAGCGTCATGCTTTAATGCAACAAAATGATTCAGACGGAGCGGGCAGACTGCCAGATCGCACCCACCCAGCATCAATATTTCAGAGCTATCGGTTACCTTCCTGCACGATGTGTGGACTCACGTTACACTCACACAGGAGACTTTACACAACATGTACCGCAGACGATGGAGTCGGGGGGGCGGCGGCGGTCTGAAGGCTGTCGGGCCGCTTCAGCTGAAGCCGCTCTCGGTGTCTGATGACAGCTGTATGAAAACATGTTAGAGGAACAGCTGGCGAGGAGCAGCAGAGCTGAACCTTCCCCGCTGCCAGCGCTGGTCTCTGCTGAAAACACGCCGCTGCCAAGTGAAGGGATTTATCCCGTGGCTCCGAGGGGAAGACGAGGACGGCGAACGATTAACTCGGCTTCACACGCTCGAATATCTGCCGACGACTGGATGAAGATATTCCACAGTCGACGCAGGCCGTCCGAAGATATTATACTTTAAATTTAACATGACACAGACGGCCTCAGTTAATAATTCATAACCGAGTGAAATATCCCTGTGAAGTTTGCACACGGACTCTGAAAAACAAACTGTGTTCCTCCAGCTCGCTCGCTCTGTTTCAACTTCATCCAAACATCATAAATCTCCTTTATAACCTGGACCGGACCGGCTGAACACTGACACTCTGCCAATACAAGCTTTACACAGCATTTGGTTTCAGTAATTAACAGAGTCAGACGGGTTTTTCTTCCAAGTCAGTCTACAGAACCACCATCGGGTCCAATCTGTCTTTTTAAATGAGCAGGAAACAATGAAACGGTTCGAACGGTCGACGGTGCGACAGCGTTCAAATACCAACAGCTTTTACATTTATTACATTTCTCAGGTGGAAAACATGTTGCTGCTACATACACATTCAGTATTTTTCATTAATGTGGGCATGAAGAGCATCAGACCGACACTGCAGAGTTCTATAAGAACCATGTGGGACACGACCTGACCACATCAGCACCGACTGACCCGACAGGCAGGGAGATGTGTAATTAATCCACGATCACGCAAAAAGCTGTCACCAGCGTACCTGAGATGTAAATGTCGCTCCTGTGCGACCAGCTCGCTAATATCTTGAGCAATTATAAGCACGTGGAAGCCTCGTGGAAGACTCATCATCAGTGGAGTGTGCAGAGGAGGAGGGTGAAATGATTGGACGGGTTGATTAGAGGTCTGCATCCGCCACAGGACTGCTGAGCTCCGAACACAGACTGTGGTCGCAGATGAATGTTGAGTCACTGTAATGTTTTGAACACCTCAGCTTGGGGAAAACACACTGATCCTGACAGGATTCATTCAACATGTCGTCTACGTGAGTCTGAGGACGATGATAAACGCTGTCAGCTCTCCCCGACTGTCCCAGCTCAGACTCTTTCCTCCCTCCTGCGACACTGATCTCATATTTTTCATTCAAGCGCTCCCGACTTTTCAGTTCCACTTTGGACCACACCGATCTCCGCTCCAAATGTGATTCCCGTGGCATGTGACCCATATATGCGACTCGTTGCCATGACAGTGTCTGATGTCACTCTGCAGAGACGATTGTCAGCGACAGTTTTGGAGCTCTTGTCTCGGGACGGGGAACGCAGCTCGGCTGGTGTTTGGAGGGAGAGAGGAGGGAAGTCAGGACACATGACCATCAGCAGACGCCTCTGACCCGTCCAGCTCACCATTAATCCAGAGTTTCAGTGTTTCAACGAGCTGTAGAAGTGTTTTTAAATGCTGCAGGCACATTTTTTACAACCTCAATCACAGACAAACAGTGCTGAGGTTCTTGTTATTTCACTCACAAACAGCCACATGTCATTTTCCTCCCTCAGGAGCTCGTCTGGAGTTACAAGCAGCTACTGAAGTAATCAGACGCTGAGATGTAGGTCAGGATATTTATCTAAAGAAGCGAGTGAATTCCTGCTCTTTGAAATCTGCATTAAAACTTGTTGAAACTTCAGATACCCCGAACTGAACGTTTTCTCCCCTGTGCACCACAAAACATAAGATACAGTGAAAAGACAGCGAAACAATGAGCGTGTTCGTCTGCAGTGACGGTGTGATGACGTGTTGTGGTGCTGCTGATGGTCTGAAAGCAGAGAGAGGCTGAGTTACAGCGTGAGGATGATCCAGTATGAAGACATCACCGGTGTAACAGGCCGACTCCACACATCAGAGACACTTCCAGTCTGCAGACGGCTCCTCTCACCACCACAATCACAGCCAGGCTGTTTTCTCGGGCTGAACGTGTAAATTGGAACAACGTCTGCAGGAGGCTTGTGTGTGTGTGTGTGTGTGTGTGTGTGTGTGTGTGTGTGTGTGTGTGTGTGTGTGTGTGTGTGCGTGTTACAGCAGCTTATTTCAAGCAAGCAGCCATGAAAACTGAGACGTTCATCAATATGCTCTGAGCGAGCGAGCCGGGTGACGATCCACTCTGCGTACGATCCGGGTCACTGCGTGTGCTGCAGAGGAGGAATTCTTATTCTGATGGACCAGATCACTAAGTTTTTTTACAATAGCTCAGCTGAGGTGCAATTAAACCTTCAGCTCCTCGACATGTAACCAGAACTACAGCCGGCGCCGGCCCTGCTAATGCTCATGCTGCTGGTCCACGCCAATATCAGCACTATCATTAATCCATACGAGTGATGTTGATCCTGTTAAACTACGTCCTGCGTGACTACTGACCTCACCAGCTCCGGCTGAATATGACAACACAGATAAACAGCTTTGCAGATTTCCCACAATTCAAATCTACAGCCAGCTCTCTACCAGTGATTCAATCAATGGGTCATCAATAATTCCACACACTGTCTGTGCTCTCAATGAGTGGATCAGTAAAAGATAGCTCCCTCAGTTATCAGATCCCAGCAGTGGTTTCATAACGGTGACCTCTGACCTCAAACCTTCCCTACATCCAACTGAAGACGCACCATCCGTGCACTTCCCCCCCCGTCACGGCCGGCAGCAAAGCTTCTCCTGACGTTTCCCTGCAGCTCAGCAGCGCGCTCGGCTCTTTAATGTCACCTTCTGGACGCAACGTCTTGTTTTCTCCTGGCAGCGAGCAGCAGAGAGCAGCCATTGTGCTGAGCTCCATCAGCTGTGTGAGGCTGTGATGTGAAGCTGGCTGATACAAAGTGTGAGCTGCACTGTTTCTAATGCTTTCACACTTTATTTACATTCTTGGATGGCTGATTCACTGATACGACTGATGAGATCCTCATCATACATGAGCCGCTTTCACTCTTTAGATCGAGGAAATCTCTCATCATGCATCAGTTTGATTTTGTTGATGTGACTGGAGAAGATTTCCACGCAGCTAAATGACGACAGTGTACGCAGAACAACATTCTGGGAGAGTGCAAACCCAGAATTTAAATATAATAGAGATATTATATTATTTTGATTAGCTACTAATTAGTTTGCATGATTCCTTCAGGAGAAAAGTCTAAATTCTCTGATTGCAGCTTCTCGAATGTGATTTGTTTTCAGGTGTTTTTCCTCCTCGATGACAGTAAACTGAATATCTACAAAACACGACATTTAAGGACGACTTTTAAGGCTTTTGGTAAACTGATGAAACATTTTAGAACAAATCGATTCATCAAGAGAAGAATCAACACATTTTTCACTTATTCACACTTTTGGGTCAGACTGTTTCCTGTATTGGCAGAAAATAAAGGCGCTGATGTTAAAACTAATAACTTGATGACAGCTGCTGTTAGCTGAGTGTGTTTCACTGACAAATATCCACAAATTAGCCCAGATTTAATGTCTGCGTGCACCAACTGTGGTGGACAGGAGATTCATATCTATATCTTAGTCTTAGTAAAAAGAGTGTGTTGGTGTGTTCACCTCACGGCAGATAGAGAGACCTTTGTTTTAATATCTGACCAGAACAAAAACAATGACCTGAATGCTTCAGTACACAAAACATAAAGGTGACAGTTCATTAGTGTTTGAGAGGCGCTGCATCAATACATAATTCTCACAATTAATTTATTTACTGCCACAAATGACAAATAAATTTGAGAGTAAATTCAAGTTTTTACTTTCTGCCAAAGATCATCGTCACCGTGGACACGATCGACACATAAACTGAGCGCACTCAGAGACATTTTTTCTAAAAGCAGCAGGACTTCTATCAGAGTCACAGGCGTGTTTGTTCCGGAGAGGCGAGCTGATGTTATTCCCCGGATCTGTCCGGTGACGGATCCCTGAGGGAGGGTAGCAGCCTGAGCACAACAGCCTGCAGCGGCGAAGAGACGGTCTGAGATACTGAAGCCGCTGAAGACCCGTCGTCCCCGGAGACACACACACACACACACACACACACACACACACACACACAACAACAACAACAAGCAGCTACACGCCTGGAGAACATGTGCTGTTCGGTCCAGTTTGTCCTGAGACGGCTGGAGGAGTTCAGGCTGCAGGTATCAGAGCCGTTCAGCCTCGTCTAGGTGATTGTTTTGGTTTTGGTGGAGAACGCGGCGCATTCAGCAGGTAAAGAGGAACACACCTGTTAGACACTCCAATGACACGGTCGATTTGTCCGT
Source organism: Acanthopagrus latus (assembly GCF_904848185.1). NCBI lineage: Eukaryota > Metazoa > Chordata > Actinopteri > Spariformes > Sparidae > Acanthopagrus > Acanthopagrus latus. Next base: position 26,645,772 of record NC_051059.1, read on the forward strand.
AGAAACACTGTTCTGTCCTCTAGAGTCACACAAACCTGAAGACCCGATGAGAAGATCTATCTAAATGTCTAGAATCAGAGCTGATCCCTTATATTTTCCTTTAAGAATATTAAAATCCAACATCACACGTCCATTAAAGAGCAGTTCATGATAATCCATCCCAACCAGCTCCTCTTCCTGCCTGGTTACGAAACATTTGGCTGTCACGATGTCCATGTTTCTACTAAAACACTCTAAAAGCTAATGGTTTTCCTGCCGCCAGACTCTGGTCAGACGTGACAGATAGTCGTTGTTGTGTAATGCCGGAGTGTCAACCTGCACTCAGCTCCGAGGCAGATTCACGGCGAGCCGGGCGAGTGTCACGCTGCTCTGTTTGGATTTCAGTGTTCCTCCAGGAGGCTGCGACTTGTTCCAGTTTATTGCAAATGAAAAGAAATAATGTCAGGATAATAATTTAATACGGACGGTCCCTCAGCTGTCGGGCGATCCGGCCACGTTTTAATGGACCGATAACAGCAAACACAATAAAAAGGAAGATGCTCGTGGTCAAACATTTTCACTACACGGGTCGAATACAGACGGCGTTCGTTCATTTTCCCGAGTACCTGCTGTTTTTCCACATTTCAAACAGATAACAGTAATCCAAAAGTAATCTCATTTAAATGCTGACCCCCGGAGGAGCGCGGTGAACGCTGCTGGCTGGCGCCCGGTGCTATGAATAGATTACAGCTGGGAGGTAATCCCGTCTGAAATCATCCTCAATGTGAAGAATAAGCCGTAAATCACCCGCACTTTAAGCTTAAAGCCTCACTCAATATGTCCTCAGACTCAAACAGGACAAATGTTGTTGCGTATCAAACGCGCTTTAATCTCGACGCTGTGGTCCAGACGAGGACGTTCACCGAACATCACCTCGCGTTGTTTTGGAAAACGATGCTCACGCAGAAACATCCTGTTTTCAGGAAGCTGCTCTCCTCGATCAGCTAGCAAAAACACACACGCTACGTCCTGTCATACTTTCAAAATAAAAGCCTCACAACTGCTTGCCGAGGTTTGGGAATAAAACTCTAGATTAACTACTTCCTTCAAACAGGGGGAAGAGTCAGAGAGAGAGGAAGACGACGACAACAAGGAAGAAGGAGAAGAAAGAAAAGAAGGCGAAGAAGAGGAGAGAAAGAAGAGGAGGAGGACGAAGACAGAAAAGACGACAGAAAGAAGAAGAAAACGGAAAAAGAAGAAGAAGAAGAAGAAAGAAAAGAAAGTGGAAAGAGGAAAGAAGGAAGACGAGGAGGATGAAGACGAATGCATGAAGACAGTCCACAGTCACCAGACCTCCGTCCAACAGAGCTCCTGCAGGACGAGTTGGACCGGGAGATTCTGCAAGTCAACACCACAGACGCCGTGACACCAAGACCACCGACAGCACACAGATGATTTATCTGAGCCAATCAACAATGGTTGTTTTACAGCAGGAGAGAAACTTCAGAAAACTGGAAGAAGCTCAACAAACAGACGTGTGATGACAGAGAAACGTCCCGACTCAGTGAAGACAGATGTGTCTCTGCGCTGACAGCAGCCATGATCCCGGGCAGGTGTCACCCTCAGTCAGGTGTTTGTCTGTTCATTACTGCTCATTATTCTGTTTGTTGTGTGATCGACCTCTGGAGACCTGATGGCAGAGGTCTGAGGATCAGACGGCTCAACACACCGTCTATTAAGACGGAGCTGCTGAGGCCTTTGACCTCCTGACAGGCCGAAGCTCCTCCTGATCAATGAAGCAGCAGGACGGAGAGACAAGAAACAAGACACACGTACAGTTAATATTTCATTCTATCTTTATCTCAGCTGTCAGGTTGAGACGCAGCAGCTCTGACCAGGTTTCTTCTTCTTCTTTCTACCTGGTTTGTTTGTTCTGAATCAAATCCCTGTTCAGGATCTTTTGACCGCTCGGCAGAAATGAGTCGTGAGGATCCTGACGAGGCACATTTGTGCCGACGCTCCACCGGCGTGACGCAGCCGGAGTCTAAAAAAAGAAAAGGGACTTTGTGGAGTTTATGGCCAAGAGTTCACGTCAGAGCATTCAGCCTTCTTATATTTACCAGCAGCACTACAATAAGCAGTAATAAGGTTCTGTCAGCAGTTCAGTAGCCGGGACACAAAGCGAGGCTTTCATTAAGATGAATGTCTGGCTGCCCGGACGATAATGGAGGAAGAGGAGGAGGAGGAGGAGGAGGGGGTGGGGGAGGGGGAGGGGGGGCAGTGTTGAGTCAGCGTTTGGCAAGAAAAAAACGAAATGACTTGTAGGTAACTTTGGAGGTCGGTCTGCTGAACGCACCGGATCGAAACTGACACATTTCAGACAATGCGGGCTTGGGAGACATGACATTTCAATGAAAGCAGCAAAAGAAAAGAGCTTCCACGTTCCCTGAAGGCAGCGTCAGGGTTGACTGTGCTGTAAAACTACACAAGATTTCATTTATCAGGTCGGGACACTCTCCTGGCACTGAAAACTCCCCCAAACCTTTAAGAGCCCAAAGACAGCAGCGAGAGGACGGAATGAGCCATTACCAGGCGTCTTTTATTATGGTCTGTAATCCTCCCGGACACACGACTTCAGCTGGTCTCACCGAGGACGAGGCCGGAGGAATAAACACGGTGACAAACAGCAGCCGAGGCCAAAAATCCTCTCAGTGCTGTGGCACCGAGCCAGGTACTGAATCAAGCTCGGCACTGTTTTTGCTGTTTAACTAACCTGAAGGACTGAAACATGAACTGCTTCGTCCATATTGTCTCCTGGTACCAACATTAGACTCAGAGACAGATACTCGTTTGCAGAACTGTGATCACACGTTACCACCATCAGTTCTCCAGGAGGATCCAGTGTGCCGATAACACACAGTTGTCCAGACACTTTACACAAAACCACAAAGTTTCAGTGGAGGAAAAGTCGGGATGTAACCAAAGTAACCAGGATCCAACATCTGGGAACATCACGGGTGTCTGCACCATCTTTCTATCATCTACCGTTTCAGGAGACTTCGCTCACCTGATAATTACGGGACTTAAAATTGCCATCGCTACAATAGCAGTCATGATAATGTATATTTCCACAGCGGTAATGACATTATGCTCAACAGAAATACTGATTTTACCTGTCCACGTTCTGCAAACCACAGATACGCTCACACATACTAATCATCTGTATTTGGAGGAAGCTTTTACGACAGCGCTAAATGTTTAAAACGCACTTTTAACCATTCGGAAGCATCAATCATGTTCGGGTGGTTAAACTCTGATTGCGCCTGCTGCTTTCTAAATGGATGAATCGTATTTATGCCCTGATTACGGGGTTTCATTCATGACAGAAGAAGGAGAATGGAGGACGGTAAAAAGCTTTTTACACGTCTGCTGCAATTTTTGGGAAATGCCTCAGAGGTCACAGCGCACAAATGTGGCTGGAAAACTCTCCATTAAAAGCTCAAAAAGCCGGCGCTGATGGCCCTGATCCTTCATTAAATATTAAGAGGGGCTGAGTGCAGTGTCTGGTAACAGCAAGATTGTCTAAGATCAATCACATGAAACCAGCAAGATGAAGGCTTGAAGAGGAGAAGGGTGAGAAAGAGGGTGTGGGTGGAGGAAGGAGGGGAGTCGGACTCCCTCTTCGCCTCCTTCCTCCCTCAGAGTGATTCCTCATCAGGCTGAGTCAGTGTGAAGACGCTCGGCAGCCATCTGAATGACAAGCGGGCTTTAAAGGTCACGACGACTTCGGATCAGAAAGTGGGTCAGGATCAACATGGCTGCCTTTCACAAACTCTGCCTGGCGACAAGTGATCACCAGCTGAAGGCAACAGCCCGACAAGGACCTGAACAATCCCAGTCCTGTTGTCTGTGTCTAGTTTTCCTCCCATCAAACTAAATAAATCTTTAATGTACAGCCGCTGTCGCTTTTAGCGAGTAGCTCAGTTAGCCGCGGAGCTAAATGACGCAGTACAGAGGTGATTTACAGCGGCTCTGATCAGGACGATGACTCCCGGGATGAGAGGACACAGAGGACAGACAGAGAGAGAGTCGGACATCATCAGTGTAGAGTCAGAAGATTTTCACGTCACTGCTAACTGAGGATTTATTTGGACCGAACCGGAGGAGACGGTTGAGACAAACCAACACGGTTTTAATGACCTGGTTTTTATAAATTATTGACACACTTCAGATCGTCTTAGTTTGAGAAAAGAAATGAGAAAAATATTAAATTGTTGACATGTTGTGAGTTTACTCTGTTGCTGTTGGCCTCAGACTTGTGGTGTCACAGGACAGAACGGGCCGGGGTTAGCGGGTTAGCATGCTAACAGTTGTTTCATTTGGAATTTTCTAAATGTTTTTTGCAAAGTTTGTGGCATTTTCTCACAGAGGACGGCGCATGTCAATCACATGGATGTGAGCCTGTATGATATCAAGCCTATAGACAGTAAGAATGCTCTTTTTTAAGATTTAAACAGGATAATCCAACATATCCAAGAGAACAGAACTGGGCCTCACAAATAGATTTAGTTGAATTGTAGATATTCAAATTTTCTACATTTTTCTCAGCACTTTGAGGACCTCATGTCCAGAATTATGATACGATTGAAAACTGCAGAAAGGTCTGAAACGAAGCTCGACGTGAGACTGTTTGTTAGTTCTGGCTGAAGTCTGACGAGCTACAACGGATCCATTCAGGAGAGAGAAACATGGTTACGAGAGAGGAAGTTCCATGTGACCTTTGGTTGGAGGCGGGATGTAAACGCACTCAGCTGTTTCAGTCACATGCCTTGTTGCATGAGCACTAACGGCAGCAGAGGTCACATTAAGTGTTTGAACAAATGATTAATGATGACAGGTTCCTGGTGTGGATCAGATCAGCTGGACGGAGGCCAGAGGAAACCTTCCCATGAGCCATCCAGCACACGCAAACATACAATTACTGCCTGTGAATGAAACCTGCGATTTATTTACACATGCAGACGCAGCTGTGAATCAGAAACACAACGACCGGCAGATTAATCAACCTGCATGTTCAGTTTTGAGATCTGGTGTCTGTAGCGGTGAGCTTTACGTCGATTAGCTACAGAGAAGGCTACAAAAAATTAGGAATATGGCGAAGCTTGTGCTGGAAAAAAACAAAACAAAAAGCGTCCAAGAAATGTTTCTGATGGTCCAGAAGACGTCGGCGTGCAGAGGAAGGACTACAGTCAGAAACAGGGAGCGATCACAAACATGGAAAATAATTAAGAAACAGCTACATTCCTTTTATAGCCTGAAAACAGTCATATACATTTTCTTTTTCTTCCTGGTGAGTTTTTGCAGGTTTGGGTTCAGATGCAGCCTCAGAACAATAAACAACACAAGAGAGAAATTCAGTTTTTCCTTTAAGAAGTTCGGTTTCTCAGATCTGTCCTCGAGTGAACCCTCTTCACAAACAAATCGATGAAGGATCTATGAATAAAGAAAATGTACCAGTCAGCCGATCCTGTTCAGACACACACAGGGTGAGTGGGAGTCCAGCTGCAGGCTAATGCTAAGCTAGCTGTGCAGAAGAGGGAGAGAAGAAGAAGAAAAAACTGGGAGAATCTCGATATATAATAGAAATGGTGAGAGATTGGTGAAGACTGCCTGCACTTGAGCAACAATGGGTTGATTGTGATTGTCTGGCAGCGACTGTGAGCAAACAGCGAAGACTTTTGAACGCTGAGACACACAAAACGTATTTCCAGGCTGCGCTGAAGGCGAGGGATTGAACCTGCGTGCCTGTATTCTGCTCATGATGTACACATTTGGTCTTTTAATAGTTTCCTTCCTCCTCTATCTCCTCGCTGCAGCCGGCGCTCCAGGTAAGCCGAGTTTGACCTTGAAAGAGGAAACAGCGGTGAGCCTGAAGAACGGCTAATCGGCGAGCATGAAGCTCCTGCTGTGTGTGTGTGTGTGTGTGTGTGTGTGTGTGAGAGATACAGTGCTATTGATGGTTTTTATAACACTCTTAGCTGCACGAGAACACCAAAGCACACACATTATCATACACACACACACACACACACACACACACACACTCCCCCCCCTGCAGCCCAGAACAACCTGATCTGTTATTTACTGACGCCGCTGTTCATTTAACAGCAAGTATAAAAGGCTAAATGGATCCTGCACAAAGGCAGCCATCAATACAGCCGCGACTGGAGGACAAGAACCAGGTCCATCCTGAGTCTTTACAGGCGGACGGGGAAAAAACAGCAGGTCAATATGAGCTTATTGTTCAGAGAGCGAGAGGATGGGATGTGATCGGACTGGTGCGAGGGTCTTGAAGGAAAAAGCAACGGCCAATACCAAAGACGTTCGACGTTCGACGCGGGGCCAGCGGGGGCACGGGGAGGCTCTGAAGAGACGGAGCCGGATCGATGGAGGCTATTCTGAGTCTGACAGGAACAATCAGGCTCAGAGACAAGAGGGACGAAACACAGCGTGCACCGTCTCTGCAGCTGTGACGGGAGAAAATATGCGTCTTTTAAAGAGAAATGATGCTTGTTTAAGATAAAATAAAACCATCTTCACTTTTATCATGAAGGCGGTTCACCTACAGACAAATCTGACAGCTGATGTTCGAACTCGCGCTCTCAACTGCAGCAGCGATGTTCGTTAGTTTCAGGAACAGCTTAGACATTTTTTTGCATTTACAGCTTTATCCCGCTTTAGTCGACGGAGACTCAGAACGTTTAGTTGACAGAATGTCAGATAACGTGAAGCCTCAGGTCGTCTCTCCGTCCGCCTTCACTACCCTTCACCGTTTTCCTTTCAGCTGAATTATAAATTCAGTCCGTAGATCTTTTCTTTCCAACCGAAACCTTTTAACCTTGAAGCTGTATTGATGTCACCGACTGTGTGTGTGTCCAGGACACGTCAATCAATCACAGGGAATTATTAATACCTCCCCTGAAGAGGTTGTGCTCTGGCCTGTGTCCATTTGTTGGCTGGTCTGTCAGCAGGATTACACAAAACCCCTCTGACTGATTTCCACGGTGGAGGACGGGTCTCAACCCAGAATGAGACCTCATTAACATCTGGTGTTGATCTGGATGAAGAGAAAACAAGTTCAACATAATTCATGGATCCCGATAAAAGAAATCTGTCGTATATCGGTGGCTGGTGGCCACGAGGTCTGTCAGGTCCTAGCGGAGGTATACGCTCTACTTGATGGGTTCAAGTTTAAATCTTGACTGACAGACTAGAAGCGAACATGGCTTTTCATCTCAGTCACGGTAGTTTTCGAAACGGGTGTAAATCATCACGATTGTCGACCGAACCTCTAAAATCACCTGGACCCGGCTGTGATGTTTGCCTCCAGCGTCTCGTCAGTCTGTTTCCCTGCAGAAACTCAGTTGTTATCGTAATGTGATGTTTGTGAGTCTCTTTGTGTTGACATGAAGACATACGTAACGTTCAGGAACAGTCTTCAGTCGTTCTGCTCAGCGGCAGGAACATTTCCAGCCTCTGTGTGACTTTGCGATTGTGAGACGTTTGATAAATCCCTCTTTAATTGAACTGACAATCGCCGTCCTCCGCTCCCCGACTCTCCTCCCTGCAGTTAATATGTATATTATATGTTCACGGCGTCCTTAAGCAAACACAATTAATAAGAGCAGATTAGCGCCGCTTGACTCGAGGATGTTTAATTTCACAGCGAGCGCGGTCTTCCTAACCTCAGGAGTGAAGTATGAGCCGTTCTAATCCTCCTTCCGCCCGCCACGTCCATCCGGCCGAACGCGCCGCAGCTCGCGTGTCGTCGCCGCCACATTAACATGGAACATGTAAGTCGCTGATCTCCGAGCTTTTTCCAGTCGACAAATATAAAGACACGATGCTAAAATAATCCCACCCGCCCACGGAGTTAGAGAGAGCTCATGCTTACAGTAATGACACAAAGTCAGACTTATCACAGCGTGAGCGGAGCTAATTAACCGACTCTTGACGCTGCTGCGTATCAGAGATTTTAGAGAACTCGTACTTTAATTATCACAACGTAAAGCCAGTGTGCAAACACCGAAATCCGCCAGATGAACATGTTGGTAAGGATGTGCAGGATGAACAGTCAGATCTCTCCAGGTTGGTCTTTAGCGAGTTAGAGGTCAGGAAGTCTGAGTCCTCATGTTGACTGGTGACCTGGTTTGAACCCATTGCAAGACGATCTCTGGTTTTTAATGTCGTTACCGCTTTGAAATCAGAGCTGCGACTAACACAGGCTGTCCAGGGTGGATGACGGCTCCATCGTCAGACTGTCGCCTCTGTAAAGATGAAATGAAGAGAGATATTCGGTTTGTTGGTTTCTTCTGTCAGTCTCTGTTCAACAACTGGGAGCAAAGTCCAAGGTTTGAAGCTGGTGGAGGTGGAGCGGATTTGTATTCAGATTACAAAACCATCCAACCTGCAAAGAAATGTGCAGACAGGCAGCGAACACACACGGCGTTGTGTTTAAAGAACGTGTTGTCTTCTTGTTTGTCCTCTCACTCACCATCCCGTGAGTCACCCATCACCGAGCCAGAGTGACTTCAGACCAAAGCTCACTGTCATTTTTAAACATTTTAGGAGCAAATGGAAAAAAAAAAAAAAAAGCTTTTAAGGACTGGAAACCGTCTGAACCTCTCTCGTGTTTCATCCATCAGAGAGCAGATGTTTTATTGATCTGCTCAAATCATAAAACACTGCAATCACCCGTCACAAAGCAGGAAGCGTCAGGTTCTCCAATCCAGCTAACAGCGGCGCCGACCCGCGACCTCTCCTCTGAGAGGCTCGCCGGGTCGCCGGCTCGCAGCGGACTGACACAGCTGAACCACGCGACAGAGGGGGAGCTGGGAAATCCCCCCTGAGCTACACAACAAGAGACACGCAGTGCAGCAGCGTCCAGTCAGCTGCACCACATCTACAGCCATCGACACGCAGCGTCAGCTGGGACGGAGACGGGATTCACACTGACAGCGGGACGAGGTTCTGTTCATCCAGCCCACGTTAGATCAGGAAGCACGAGTCGCACCGAGCGCGCTCAGTGTGTTTGTGTCTGCAGTATTTTAGGAGTTTCCTTCTCGTCTGAACATGAACTGCATGACTGTAACGCTGGTTTGTGAAGGACGACACGGTGAGACAGTCGCGGTCATCTATATCATGACGTTACACACCAGACAGAGACAGAACAGTCACGATACACTCGGTCTGTGAGGGGAGTCCACGGTCAACCTCACTGTCGTTTCTCTTACTTTACTTCATGGTTTGGTTGATAAAATGTACAAAAACACAGATATGTGTTTATTAAAGAGGCCCAACAGTCGAACACAGCAGCTCCACATGTCTCATTTTGTCAAGATATTCATCAAAAGGCTGAAAATAAGAAAACTTAAAATGTGTGTGTCTGACGAGAGAGTTAAACATGGAGGACACACAGCGATGACAGAATCTGACAACCTGGACACGAAAACATTCAACATGAGATGAAATATGGAACAGAAACACAAGGTCCTTTAGGGAAACTGGGTCAGTGTGCTGCTGATGTCTGATACATCCATGTTAGTGAAGTGAGCATGCTAACCAGCTAGCCTCTTACTCCCAGCTAACTGCTCGGCTAACTGAGCTAACGAGCAAACAGCATCCAGGATGATTAAAAAGGCTAGCGTTAGCAGCAGTTAGCAGTTACTCTGGTGACATGATCACCTCTAAGAGAACACTGAAAGCAGCATTTTGAGATGATCGGCATATTAATTAAGAAACATATTGATAATCTGTGAGTGAAAGTATTGAACAGCTCCACACTGATGTCACGCGCAGGTGTGAAGCCACGTTCACACTGTGCACATTCGTTGCTGCGCAGTTTGTTTTCCTTCAGCTTTTGTTCTCTTACATTTCACGCGTCTGTACCGTCTAAATTTATACCCCATTAATCACCGACTGCCCTCTGTGTTATGACACCAGCCGGGTATAAATTATCCCGCGGACGCCTGACAGCTTGTCGTCGCTGCTCCTCTCGCGACGTTAACCATTCTCTGGAAGAACGCTGGAAACAGAGCGAGAGACGAAGCTGATGGGGAAATATAACTCACATCTCTCTGCAGCGAGACACCTTCTGCCCTCCAGGTTGTTAAAAACACTCGTGTGAGAGAATAAAACATACTTAAACGTAAAGAAAGAGATTTTTTTTTTTACGCCACAAGAGAAGAATGAACATGTATTGTATTGAACAATCCACCTCATCTCAGTGATGAGTCTGTAAAACACTGATAGAGCCTGACTGATATATTGTTCAGTATCCACATACATGTTGTCTGATATGTAACCTGATTAATTTAGTTTGTCTAACTGTCAGATATCCACAGAAGCATGTAAACTCTGCGACGGTCATCTTAAAGATGTTCACATCCGTATCAGACGTACAGGTCGAGCTTATTTTAACCACAAAGTTCTCGGGATAAAGACTTTAACGACGCGCCTGTTTGTCCTCAGCCATCATGTGGACTGACGTCATGAGACCGACTGGAAGAAAAGTCGACGGTGTGCCGATAAAAAAATCTCCTGGGTGGTTTGATTTGAACGTAATGAATAACACAAGTCAGTGAAGAAGAAAGGGAGGAAGAAATCTGATGTATGATTATAATAATGTCCAGTAGGGGGAGCTGGACCTGTTTGGAGATGCAATACATTCCTCTGTGTGTGTGTGTGTGTGTGTGTGTGTGTGTGTGTGTGTGTGTGTGTGTGTGTGTGTGTGTGTGTGTGTTGGACAGCTCCCGGTGCTGAAACCTCAGCAGCAGTCGGATCAGGCCGGTGTCGCACACAAACCGCCTCGCTGCACTCTGCAACCTGAAACCTCTCGTGACAATACATCCAACACACAACAACACAACAACAACAACACAACCGACCCACTGACAGGAAGCATGATGTCAGCTGAACAGACTGAGTGTTCAGAATCAGAACCAGCAGAAACGAGGCAGAAACACCAACAGCTCGTCAGACATCTTCAACAAGTCTGCAAGTTCATGAGAGGAGGAGCTGAGGAGAAGGAGGAGAGGAGGAAGAGGGAAAGGAGAGGTGGAAGAGAAGGAAGAGGAGGTTTAGGGAGGAAGGAAGGAAGGAAGGAAGGAAGGGTGATGGAGGAAATAAGCGGAGAAATGGAAGTAGGATTGGAAATGGACAAAAGGAGGTGAGGAGAAGTGGATTAGGATTAGTGGGAGGAGGAGGGAGATGAAGAAGGAAGAGGAGGAGGTGAATCAAGAAGAGGGATTAGGGGATGGTGCAGGGAGGAAGAAAGGAAGTAAAGAGGAGGAGGAGGAGGAGGGGGCCAGGTGAGATCTTACCTGGTTGGTAGAGAGCTGTGCATTCTGGGAGATGAGCAGCTGGACCAGGATGTGGAGCCCCGAGGTGAACAGGCCGGCCAGGATGGCCCAGGTGAGCGGCAGCGGCAGCATGCTGTAGGTGGCGAACAGGGTGAAGAGCACGTATCCCACCCCGTCCCCCAGCAGCCCGTAGCCCAGCCCGGCCGCCAGGATCTGCGTGGCCATGGCCACCCAGGTGACCACGCCGCTGTACTGCAGGTAGCTGTGCGACGTGGTGTCCTTCCGCACCACCACTAAGGCACAAATGACGACCTCGATGCCCGTGAAGAAGCCCAGCAGCGTCCCTTTGATCGGGTCCATCGGGGAGGAGGCCAGGGTGAGGTGCAGCACCAGCAGGGTGAGCTTGGTCACCACGTCCAGGATGTTCATCACCACCACCGACTTGCGCCTCTGGCCCAGAAAGTACCGCTGGTAGAGCCGCTCGAGGTCGCGGGACTTGAAGGCGTTGCGCAGCGTGGGGAAGATGACGCCCCGGTACGTGTAGCCCCAGTTCAGGAAGAAGTCGGAGTTGCTGGGCGCGCAGTCGATCTGCAGGAAGCCCAGGTCGCTGCTGGCGCGCTCCGGGAACACTTTGGTCCCGCCGTTGTTGTGCCGGTCTCCCACCGACGTCCGCCCCGCCGACTGCTTCCGCGCGCCCTGGCTCGGGTCGTAGGGCTCGTCCGGCCCGATGCCCTTCACCCCTCCTCCGCCTCCCCCGCCCTGCTCGTGGATGAACCGCTGCTCGGTGATGTGCCGCACCGCGTTCTGCCACAGCAGCCGCTTGGGTCGCGCGCTGCCGCTGCCGCTGCCGCTGCTGTTGCTGTTGTTGCTGCTCGGCGTCTTGTTGATGGTGTACAGCTCCTCGCTCGCGCTGGAGCACCGGACCTCGGACAGCTCCATCACTTGCTGCCGCTTGTTGCCGCTGCTGCTGCGGTCGCTACTGTTCTCTCCTCCTATCGATCGGTTCGGTTAGTGGTCGCTGTCTGCCCGGTTGTGAGTTAGCTCAGCGATTTTGGGGAGACGACGTCCTCTCGTGCGCATCGAACCGGGGGCGCGGCGAGCACGGCACGGGGTAAAGCGCGGTTGGAGGTCATCGTCACGCGAACGATCCCACTGAAGAAACAGCACATAAATCCGACTCGGGTGGAAAAGCATCTTCTGGATTAACCGCGCGCCTTCGTCTTCATCATCACCATCGTCACCGAGCACCGGGCGGCGTGTTCCAGCCACCGTGCGCCGACCGTCCGCACCATCAGGGTGCCGCGGCGTCACGGAGAGCCGGGGTCGGGGGAAAACCCAGCAGACAGACGGTGTAAGACAGCAGCTGTGGAGGAGATCTGAGGACGGAACCCAACAAATGGCTCATGCGTCGTTGGCACCGCTGGTTCCGCTCACTTTGCCATTTTCCCTCTTATTCACGCGCGCTGCAGGAGAGAGAAGAAACAAAAAACCTGTTTTCTGTTTCGTTCGAAGAAAAAAATAAACGTGCCAAAAAAAAAAAAAAAAAAAGACAAATCCAGTGATTCGGTGATCCGGAGATCCAGTGAGGTCAGGAAACAAAGAATCCGTCAGTACAATCCGTGTGTGAGACCCGCAGAGCTCCGGAACCAGAGGACGCGCACGATCGTCAACTTGTTGTCAAGAGGCTCCGCAGACCGGATCAGTGCCGAGTGCTCGAGCTCAGCCCTCCTTCTCGCGCCTCTCCAGCCGCACGAGGGGCTCGCGCCTGAATGCAACACCTGGCTGGTGAGTGGGTGGAGGGAGGGTGGAGGGTGGAGGGGGGCGATGCCAAGACACACACCCGTCCTCCGTCACAATCCTCGTCTGTGCGGAGGAGACCGCGCGGGGAGAGAGCGACCCGTCTCCATGGAGAGTGTCCAGAAAATGATGTCCCGTGTGTCCCCGTGCAGCGCGCGAGGATCAGAGCGCAGCCTCCTTCCTCCTCCCTCCTCCTCCAGCTCCTCCTCCTCCTCCTCCGGTGAGCCCGTCTCTCCGCGTGAGTCCTCCCGGTTCCCCCCTCTCCTCCTCCTCCTCCTCCTCCTCGGTGTTTAAAAGGCCGTGCAGCAGCAGCAGCAGCAGCAGCAGCCGCGTGGAGAGGATGTGCAGAGAGCGCGAGGCTGGTCAGCGAGAGGCACGGCGGCGCGAGCGAGTCAGCTGGGCTCCGGTCTGACGTCACAGTCACCTCTGGATCTGTGTGTTTGAGTGCGTGCATGTGCGTGCGTGTGTGCTCCCTCTCTCCCGTGTTTATCGTCCCAGTCTCTCCTCTTCCTCCTCCTCCTCCTCCTCTTCCTCCTCCTCCTCCTCTTCCTCCTCTTCCTCCTCCTCCTCCTCCTCCTCCTCCTCCTCTTCCTCCTCCTCCTCCTCCTCTTCCTCCTCCTCCTCCTCTTCCTCCTCTTCCTCCTCCTCCTCCTCCTCCTCCTCCTCCATCATCCTTCTGGCCCCAAACATTTCTCTCCTCCTTGAGATTGTTTCCCTCCTCCTCCAATTCACGGTGCTCTCCTCTTTTTCTGTCATGACTTTTCACCAACATCTGATGTTAAAGCATGCACACACACACACACACACACACACACACACACATACATACAGGGTGTGTTGGTTCTGACCCGGTCTATGATCCTCATGACTGACACCTTCTACATTTGTGGCAACAGCTGGATTTGTTGGACGATTTGGGCCCAAATCAATATTGTTGGGACGATTGTGGAAAACTTGGCTATTTCTGATCAAACTTTCTGTGGCTGTGGTTGCATTCTGGGTAATGTAGGCACCAGATTATACTGAGAAAGAAGAACGTGTGGGATACACAAGACGATATCTCTGATGACACACGTCACTGAAACAACATGGCCGCTGCAGCGTGCCTGTGACGGGTGGAGCGCACCTTCATCGTCTGAGATCACAGGTGTTTTTAAAAACAGCAGTAGTACAAAAATGCAGACGCAGGCTCCCAGGCACAGGCCAAAGCTACAGGTGTTGTTATAACAATCCTGCAGGTTTCACTCCATTTGCAGTGACCTTTGTTGGAAATGTCCCCACGTGTCCCTGAATACATCCAGCGCCTCCACCGTCCTCAGACGTGTGTGTGGTTAGCAGAGACGTCACATGTGGAAGATTCGGCTGTTCGATGTCACCTGACTTCCTCTTTTGCTGCTGTTATAAGTATTATGGCCACTAAAGGTCGCCAGCTAACAACAAAAATAAATAAGGGCCGTAATAAACTTGAGGTAAAACGGTGAGGACCCAAATGTAAAACATCAGAAGTGCAAAAATACCAGAAACAAAAGCTGAACAAAACACAGATCGGCAACGAGGAGATGCAGGAAGACACGGAACTAAACAGATAACAGATATTTAAACAAGAGCAAATTCACTAACCAGACACAAGCGAACGCGGAAAAGAGGCGGGAAATCACACAAAAGGAGGAAATGAACAGCAAAACTTCAAAATAAAACAGGAAATCACAAACTGAGCCATGACAAAACTGTTCTGAAGTCGGTCCCGCAGTGATACTCTCCTCTGTAACTTCACACGAGTCGTCAGAGTGAATTAAACTGAACTTTAGAGGCTGCAGATAAAAATAAAAAACAGACTTCCCTGAGTAATGAATCAAAAAGAAACCAAAGAGAACCTTTAATGAACAGATTCTAACATTTGTCCTCCACGGAAGTGAAACTGGACAATTATTCAGATTATTGACTCACATCGTAACAAATAATAATGCTTCCCGGGTGAAACAGATGTCGGGCGTCTTCGCCGTCTGTCAGACGATGTGAGAGGTGTGAGGCTGCGAGACCGAGCTGCTGTTTTATAACAGGACCGACTGCATCAGGCAAACAAGCCGGCATCAGCTGGTGTAGCAGCAAAATGAGTCATCAACTCATTGTCCCGCAAAGCTGCAACACACACACACACACACACACACACACACACACACACACACACACACACACACACACACACACACACTGACTCATGTTGGTTAGAGTCTAGAAATGATTAGTTTTCCTGGTGATGTTTCTGGACAGTGAGCTTCTTTGCGTTAGCCTCGGCACAAAGACCTGCAGCAGGGGGAACGTGAGCGACACTTCATTAAAGCTGAAAACAAAAATCGGCGTCCGATAATTCAAAAGCAGTTTGATTGTCGTGTTAAATGTTTTTATGTTCGCAGGTGTAGAAACAGAAGCAGGCGAAGCAGGACGAGCTTCTCTTGTAGCAGCCGTTTTTCAAACAGCTGAACTTCAGCGATGCGTCTACATGTGATGAATGCATCCTCTCCTCATCTCCTCGAGTGTTGGTACCGCGGTCCAGGTGGTACCGGACCAGCTCCACATCCAAAGGGCCCAAAACATACAAGCTGTGTTTTGTATCAGGTGGTGATCACACAGTTTGGCCAACATGTCGAGGCCGCTCCTCCTGGTATGCTGACATTAGCTTTAGCTTTTAGCTAACCGGTGACACATCAAGACCAAGCAGGAACTCCAGGTCTTATTTTGTTACAGATACTTTCTGAGTTCAGACTCTTCTCGACTGACTGGATCATATTTTCTTGTGTATGAACATTATTATTACATTATCCTTTTTCCACACAGTGTTAGCAGCCGGGATAAAACGTTGGCTCTCCGAAACACGTCACATCGTTTATGACCTGACAGTAATATCAGGAGGTGGAGAGTTTACACATCAGAGGGGTTTTAAATCCAGATATCCATAAAACATTACTGATCAGATAAACACAGACACACCTTCCTCTCATCAGTCGACTTCGTATGCAGTAAAATGTGTTTTATTAGCTGCACGACTTGTGATTTAAAACGTTGTTCATCTGTGTCTGAGGGTTCGTTCTGCTGCCGCCCTCGGTGTGAGGCGCCCTCGTTAAGGACGCACCAGCTGAAACGTAAATGATATTCTGGCTGATATAAACTCGACGGTGAATCTAATCTGAGGCTCGCAGGCCTTCAAAATGTTAATCACAAACAGTAAACCTCAGATTAATCACAAAAGGAGAGCTTCCCCAGAGAAGTGTTTCGTACAGTCATCCTCCACACGTCTTCTCGCCGTCGTGCCCGGGGGACTCTGGTTAAAGCCAGATTAATTCAGATTAATTCAGAGTGTCATCAAAATGCCCAAAATGTAGACGGAGTAGTGGAGAAGGGGAATGTGCAGCGGAGGCTCCACCATCCCCCGCTGACAGCCAGCCTCTCGTCCCACTTTTTTCCTTATCCGAGGGAAGCGGAGGCCGAGGCCTGTCAGACCTCGATGGACTCGGATTAGATCTGGTAAAATGATTCCCTCCTAAACCTTGAGGAGCTGCGAGAGGTCCTTGTGAGGAGAAGCAACCCCCCACTTTGACTCACGCGTGGCTCCAGGCTGGAGGAAAGTTGCTTCATTGCTATTCAGTCTATTTTTACCCTCCTTTCGCCTGCCGTGTCTCCACTGTAGCTTCCTCTTTTTTTTCTCCTGCTGATTCCCAGGAAGGGAGAATTACTGAAATCCTTCCCCCCAAAAACTGAACCGCGCTGAAACGCTATCAAACACCAGCGAGAGCGAGAGCCGGCTATTATTCAACATGCCCTTTATTTGTCCTTATAAGTAGGGCATCACAACTGATGGGGGGGCGGGAATTGAAATTTGTAAAGCTGCAGTTCCCAGCTGGAGTCGCAGCTTCAGAAGGAGAGCAGCTCCAGAAAGATGAGGAGCAGCGTACAGATGAGGCTGAACGTCAGCGAGCATCAGCCGACAGCGAGCGCGTCTGACACTTTTTAACAAGCGAGCGCCGTTTGTGTCGGGAGAGGAACAATATCCGTCTCTGAGAAACGAGACTTTTCCTGAAAAGATTCTGAGGTGTTCGACCCGACAGCAGCACGACTGATAAGGCTTTTAATTATGCTTTTACACGAAGGTTTGACTCATATACATTCACAAATAAAGCCTAGGTTGTATTTTCACTTTGAGTACATTTTTGAGCCTCAGTTTGAACTTTTCAGAAACTGACACTTTGGGACTGATTATCCATCTATAAATCTACAAATCTATTGATCTACAGTCGACTGTTGTCTTTGTGTAACTTTAATTAAAGCGTCTGCAGATGATCCCACAGCGCTCTCAGTACTGAGGTGAGAACACCTTAAACACATCATATTATCTTGACCTGGTTACTCTGCGTCCCTCCTGTTGGACCAGAGACAGGAACTAAAAGATCAACACACTGTTTCCTCCTCAGTACGATGTGATCTTAAAGACAGCTCGGAGTGTCCTGAAGCCTCAGACCGTCTCCAGCCTGCAGGTGACGGTGACACAGTTCAGCTGGACACAAAAACAAAGTCCAGTCAGGTTTTTCAAAGTAAAATCTTGTTGACCAGCATTTCACACATCATGACTTTTGGACTGTTAATAACATTATCGCAGTAACAGCTTAGGTTTAGGAGAACACTGATTCAGACACATAAACCAGTTGGGAAGAGCTTGAAAATACATCTTCTGCTAAAACTGTCCAGCTGAAGTGGCTGAACTCTGTTTTCTCATGAACACGTCGTCTGATCCAAAGCTCAAGAGTCAAGAGTTCACGCTGCCTTTCCAACTCCAAACCAACACTAATTCCCTGACTAATGAGGTAACATGGCAGGTTTGTAGTCTGAGTAACACAGTACATCATCAGGCTCCATGTAGGATGTTATTATAATAACTCTCTGTATGTGACGCGGTGCCTCTGCACATCTCAACGTGATTAATGCTCGCTTCAACCCACCACGTCAGTGATTCATGTCCAGGAGCTGACACGCTCCTATTAATGTGCTGAAGAATACACTTCATGTGAGGTTTCAAGTCAGAGAGACCAAAGGACATTTTATATTTCAGAAGTTTATGTTCCCTTCAAACCAATTAACAACTCAGCAGCTGAGTGTAAAATGTGTTGATCGAGAGTGAAACTCTGGGTTTACTTCGGCCCGTCACATCAGAGTCTGCATACATTATCTGCACAGCGTCAGCCGGCGCCGCCCGTCAAAATGTCGCAGTGCCCTCAGAAATTAAGCTGTTTGCCATTTCGCCCGGACCTGTTCATTTCAGGGTGTCAGCCCCTGACAGCTCTGCAGGGTCGCCCCTGACAGCTCATCAATTCCACAGTGCCATAATTTGAGGTTTCAATGACGAGATGACAGGAAATGAGGGACGGCTCGCCCTCCGTTCACACGCACAGAGCTTCAAGACAGCGAGCGCTCACGCCAAGGACGAATGTGTCCTTTCCCCGACTCGTCACCCGACTGCATGTCAAGGCTGCCGTCCCTTTGCGGGCCTTCGCCCCTCGGCTAGCTGCAGAGCTAAAAAAGGCCTTACCTTGAATAATGGAGGGGGACACGGGAAGGTTTTCAGCTCGGCGGGAGCTTTTATTCTCATCATTTGTTCCCAGTGGAGGTGACAACCTGCCAGCAGCAGGATGTCGGTTCTGCTCGACTCTCTTTTGTTTTGTCTTTTGTCCAGTTTGAGGTTTTCAGAACTTCTTCTGTCATGAATCACACACATCTATCTATCTATCTATCTATCTATCTATCTATCTATCTATCTATCTATCTATCTATCTATGAGCCACACAGCACAAGCAGAGTTGGGGGTAAAGATTTTCGAGAGCAGCACGGTCAGCAGGATTAAATGTCGACACTTAACGGTTCTGCAAACCTCTGATTGGTTCATTTTTGTTCGTGTGGTAGGCACCTCACTGTCACATCACGTTCACATTACATGTTGTGTATGTTAACGACCTGACTTTCATGTCTGGATGTTGAGAGGACGGAGGTGCCGTCGCAGTCGACACGGTTCTGCAGTTTGACAGAAAGAAAAAAATCGTCTTTTCGCAGGAAGTTTGGACGTGATACATCGTAGGAATTATACTAAATTAAAATACACGGAGATACGTATTTAGAATGAAATAGAATGTATTTTATATTTGTGCATCGAGCCTGTTCACAAAATGGACCCTGGCATACCTCCAGTCATGTCAGCGGCTCTCTGAGGCCGTCCTCACCCTCACCGTGTGTCCGCTGTCACCACATCACGCTGAAAACTGAAAGTAAAGACACGATAAGTTTCAACATGTCTTCTGTGGTCGTCGCTCCACTGAGCAGCAGACACTGTGGTGATGATGTCATCCGGAGCAGCAAACAGACGGTGAATGATGAAGAACTGCTCTGAGATCAGCCACGGTTGAATTTACTGGGATGAATCACTCCTGAAGCTCTGCATTCAAATCAGAGTCATTAGGATGTGAGACATCCAACAGAAACTGCATGAGTCAGTCACTAATTGATCAGTTAATGATGAATTATTGAAGTAATGATACATCACCTGCTGACACACTGAAGCCTTGATGTTCTGCTTTCAAGCCCACTGAGTCGTTCACCTTCAAAACAACTGAGCTGGAATTAATTTCCCCTTTCTTAAAAAAAGGCTCGGGTGTCATTACCAGAGACCGCAGGATGTTTCACCAGGTGACTCGGCTGTTTTCATCAATAACGTTCTGTTTCTTTTGTCAAAGGGTTTCACTGACAGCGAAGGTTAGAAACAACGAAAAGTTATCACGCAGCCCAAAAGTGATGAGCTTCTAACGTGAATCACATCTGCCTGTGAATCGATACAGATGTCTGCAAAACCACGTGCGGCAGCAGCCTTCAAATCATGAGCAATGAAACAATATAACTTCATCTGTACGCTACATTATTTAACATTATCTGGTACTACGGTCTACATCCGTTCCATACGAGCGTCCTCAGTGAGTTTTGAACCTCCTACTGTTCTTCTTCTTCTTCTTCTTCTTCTTCTTCTTCTTCTTCTCTCTCCGTCAGATGTGCTCTGCAGCCGCCTGCTGTGAAGGTCGTTCACCAGCTGCAGTTTCACACGGTTCAAACTTCATCACTCACAGTTTTCTTTGTGCATCACCTGAGTTATTCTTCATTGTTCCACAACTGTGTTATCGTAATAACCTCATTCATTCATTTCTGTGCCCGGCTGGCTTCTGGTCTGAGGCCTCAGAGGACATGTTGTGTGTGTCTGATGATGTGATTCCTTCATTATTTTATTATTTTACACTGTCAGAGCCACAGTTGGTGTCCTGCAGTCAGACTACAGCAGGTGATGTTTCGTCTCCAGCTTCTTCAGTTGTTTAGCGGAGCTTTTACGAAGCTCCAGAACTGTTCTGCTGACTGCGACGCTTCACCTGACTTTCCATCAGCGTGGACTGGATTTACATTATTCGGGTGAACTTCTCCTTTAAATGAGTTTTTCCGCCTCTCTCCTGCTCATTGAGTCTAATTCAGGTCCAATAAGAGCAGAGTGATTGTGCTGGCCTGCCGCCGAGTGTTAATGTATGACTGAAGGAGGGAGTGGGTGGAAAACGAGTGGAAAAAGCTCCGTCACCTTCCTCTAGTTAAATAATGGTTAATAATTACACAGATACGAGCTTCTCTCTGCCTCCGGTTTCTTCTGTTCTCGACCCGTCGGGGTTAGAAACTGAGGCTCAGACTCCGACTGAGGGGAAATAATAATAAAGTAATAATCTAGTGTGTGGAAACTCAGCCTGGCAGAGGAAGTGCAGCCAGACTGTCTTCATCCCCCCGTAGGATTAACACTCATCAGGACGTGGAACAAAGACGAGCAGAAGAACAGAGGCCCGGTTTTATTTGTCTCGGTGTTGACTGAGATGAATCTGGGTCAAACACGATCCCAGAGTAAAAGCTCCTCATTATTCTGTCTGACGGGGGAACTCGGTTTGTAGGAAAGAGTCGACGATAAAGAAACTCCAGATTTAGAGAAACAGTTCCTCTCTGATGTAACATCCAGACGAACTTCAGCTGATTGTATCTGACAGAGGATCAACAGATGGATGCAGCGCGAGGAACCTGAATTTAATTCCTGTTGGTAATGTTGTTATCCTGCTTCCAGACCTCTGAGACAACCCAGCTAACCAGAGGATTTCTGGGTTTGACGATATCAAGTCGCGTTGACATCACGTCGATCTGGATTTCTCAAAGAAACTTGATCTCTCCAGGCCAGTCGGCAGAGTCAAATGTCGACATATTTACGTTTCTGCAAACCAGAAATACACATTTCTACAATACTATGAAGTTCAGACGACATTTGTTTGAACTGAGACGACATTTCAACATCTGTAAACGTGAAACCACTGGATAGTTTTAACAAGATGTCAGTGCCGAGTGGTTTTTGTGCCTCATGTGGAAACAACTTAATCCGTTTATTGCCAGTGACGCTAAAATTAACCTTTGCTTGCAGTTTGGTTATGTTTAGGCAGGAAAACTCTTTCTTATGTTCAGGAAAACATCTCAGTTTGGCTTAAAATAACTAATGTTGGCAACACTTCAGTTACGTTCATGTACGCTGATGGAATTTAACCACAGAACTGAGAACAAGTCCAGTGGTTGTTTGACTCCATCTGTCCATGACCTCCTCCCTCCGTGGACTCGCTCTGTTTCACCTGACTTCCTCCTTTGCTGCAGTCATAATCAATACGGCCACTAGAGGGCGCCGCCGAACAAGAAACCTAAATGTGGGTCTTAATAAGCTGCTCTCACACTCGACATACTGTAGACCATATTTATGTAGAACATTTATTCTGCGGATTGATTTTTATGTTCTCATGACAGATTTTGATGTCATACGCGTCCACGCACCAATCACAGTTTTACACGTCCAGTAACTTTATCATACTGTCTTTTAAAAAATCCCAGTTGAGGCATCATTGCAGATCTCTATAAATAAAGCACTTTACTTCATGGTGCAGCTGAATATATTCTCTACCAGCAGCAGTGAAGCAGTTTGAGACATGCTGCGTTTTGACTTCACCTAATTTGCAGCAGCTTATTTCTGGAGAGTTTAGAACCTGAACACGACCCGGCCTCGAACAAACGCCGGTCCGTTTGTCCCGGACGTCACTCGGACCTCGACTCTGCGTCTCTGCGTGATGACAGGACGCAGATTCTCTTGACGTTGAGCAGGTTTAAACTCGACTGCGGTTTATCTGACAGATCGAAGGCAAGCTGGGAAATGATGGAGGCTGCAGGAGCCTTATCTCACACACACACACACACACACACACACACACACACACACACACACCTCCTGCCACGCTTACCTGCACTTCACATGCCACCATCGACGAGCTGCACCAGCACCCGCATGCCGGCGGTGCGTTACACATCTCAGTGTGTGTGTGTGTGTGTGTGTGTGTGTGTGTGTGTGTGTGTGTGTGTGTGTGTGTGTGTGTGTGTGAGCTCATTTGTGTTTGTGTGCATGTGTACAAGTGTGTGTGTGTGTGTGTGTGTGTGTGTGTGTGTGTGTGTGTGTGTGTGTTTACTACAGTTCATGTATGTGAAGACGTACACATGCTGGCTGCACCTGACTTGCAGCAGACGTCTCAGCGTGGGAACTGGGCTGTAAAGATGAGGCCACACATGACTCGCCTGCAGCAGGGAGAATCTGTCCCGTCACTCTGCAGACAGAAGGATCATTATGTGAAGCAGCAAACACCTCAGTCACTCAGAAAGATCACAATACGGATCGTTCACAGTCAGGCAGAGCTGTGGGAAAGAGTGGTTCTGATGGTTTTTTTAAACTTGGGCCCCCTACATGCACAATATCTACACAATGTTCTCCAGAGGAACCACAAACCATAATCTCTCTGAGTAATAATCTCTCTGGAGTGATGCCATGAACTGTATGAAATATAAGCTTGGTGAAAATCTTTATGCAACATATCACAACACACCTGTCCACCTGTTATCTTCATGTCTATCTCCACCCTAACGTTACCGAGGGTTTGACCCGCCACACGGTCACATCCTGACCAGAAACACGAGTCTCGCTCTTGGAGACGTCGCGCTCTTGAATCTTGCGAGAGGTGAGTCGTTGCAGTAAGACGACAGAAGGTGAGTTTACTGAGTCTCAAACTTCCCGAGCAGACGCCTCCAGCAGGTTGTAATCATGGCTTTGAGACAACAACACCAGCAGTGGCTCCAAGCGGAGTTTGAGGCCCCTGACTTACAGGAAGTGATGGAGGGTCACTGTGTGTTTGAAGGCATGACGTCTCTAATTCCAACATAATAATGAGTCACAGGACTTCGACTGCAGGGATCAAGGTTCAAATCCTTCAGAGCCACACGGGAGCTCAAAGCAAAGAAGAGAAGATGAAATCATGTTGGTGGTCTGAATGAACCCAAACGAGATTCATAGTGGTCGAGAGTTTCAGAGGTCATGAAGTCTCACAGATGATTATTAATGTTTTTTCATCGGCTGTCTAAATGTGGCAGATGATCACAGACCATCAGCTGATTGAACAGAACCAGCGGAACGAGAACACAAACAAACGTCTCCGTTCTTATTTCCATGAAGCTTCCCAGAAGAAAAAAATGAAGCAAGAACATTTTTCTTTTAGCAAACAATCATGGTTTGATTACTGTTTCAGAGCCTGGTCACGACTACATTTCCTGTGAAGAGATGGTGGATTCAAAAAAAAGAACATGTATAATTTACTCAGCGTGTCGGCCTGGAAGGGAAAGTTTGTCTTTAATGCTAAAACCAGCAAACCTCAGCCGAATGACCCGAGTGTCCCTCGTGTTCGGCCCAAATCTCTGGACTGCTCCTTTACCGTAAAACCACCAAATTAAAAATCACTTCCACTCTGTCTTTGTACGCCATCGTCACAACTGTGTATCTGTTTCTTTGCTGAGCAGCATAAAATATGTCCTGCACTCCTTCTAGCCTGAAAAAAAATTACATAACCAAATCAAAAACAAGCGGCTCTGCAGTGAAAACACACAGAAATCAGCCTCGTGTGTTCAGAGCGATTTAAGTTTTTAATCCTCTGTACGAGATTAAAGACGCGGCGGAGATGTAGCTGCGCTCCGGTGGCGTCGGCCGTCACAGAGGCTGAGGCCGGGCTCTGGAAATGATCATGTTTGAGGGTAACACGGCGGTTTGAGCCTGCTGCAAATAACCAACTGTGCTGGCATCATATCTGAGAGGGAGCCTGAGGGGATGAGTCATCCAGAGGACTTTCTTTCTCTTTTTTCCTCCTCCTCCTCCTCCTCCTCCTCTTCCTCCAGTCACCCCCTCTGCCTGTAATCTGCTGCGCTCAGCTCGTCGTCGGTTTGGCTGCTGGTCTCTGGTTTGTTTGGCTCGGAGCGGCAGCATTAATCATCTGTAATCACGCTGGTAATCAGAGAAAGCTGGAATCTGATCAGGACAGAAACGTTCCCCCTGATTGTCCACTTGAGCTTGAAGACAGTCAAGATGCACGAGAAAACTTTTAATTCGTGTCTGACAAACTCATTTGCGTCATCTCGTCGCTCCGAGTCTGAACGTGGAGTTTAATTTGTCGTGATTGTGTTTCCGAGCTTTACTTGGTTTCTCGTCGCTGTTTGCTGACGATTGAATCGCTCGCATGAAACTCATAATTAGATTTTTCAGTGGTACGGATGATTACAGTTTATCTTGAAGAACAGATCCTTCTCTGCTCTCTCCAGCTTCTTTTCTCTGACGATGTTTCCATCAAAGACACTTTCTGTGGGAGGTTTGACCGACACACTCGCTCCTGAGAATCCTGAGTTGGATTCAAGCCACCAAACACGCTTAAATTTCATATCTACACACTTCCATCTTTTTATCTGTCCTGGATTATGATGATGTCATCTGTAGACATGTTTCTCCACTGTATGACCCGTCCAACCGTTCCCCTGACAACCAGACAGGAAGTCGGACAGCGGAAAAGCGTAGTACATCAGTCAGTTTTCAAAATAAAACACCCTGCGCAGACAGAGTCATGAACAATAAACACTTGAAACAGACAAACAGCGAAGTGATTAACATACATAGACCACAAAAGTCGAGGAGAAATGTTTTAATCAACACAATCTGAGCAAGTCGACATCGTCACGCTCTCCTGAAACGCTCCTCAGAGATTTGAAGTCACGAGGACGAAACCGCGTCGCACACGGCAGGTAACACGGAGGAGGAAGCGCAGGGCGGCTGCGTTTCTTGGCGTTGGCAGTGAGACTGTGTTCATCTGCTGTTTGAAGCGTCTCATGTTTAATTCTGTGTGTGTTCAGAGTCTCACCTGGATTCAAGTTTTCTCGTTGGTGCCAATAAAAGTCTGAAGTGGAGAAAGTAGGCCGGATGTCACCGGCTTGACTTGGTGTAAACCTGAAGTCTCTCTTTTGTCTGATGGATTGTTCACGCAGGCGTGTCGGAGACGCCGCTGAGGCTTCACAGCGGGCCGCTCAGGATGGATGAGACGTCCGGAGGAGTCGAGCTCCTGAGTGATTTATCAAAACTGTATAACGACGTCCATCAGCACCACCTTCACTTCCTGTTTCCTGCGGGTCGCTGCTGTAACAGCAGGACGGTTCACATGTAATCGTTGTGTCTGATTGAGCTCTGATTGGTTCAGTTTAAATCAAATGAAGATGTTGGAAGTCGAAGCTGGATCTCTTCTTTCCTTTTTCATTTCCCTCATAACGTTTTTCAACATTTTATAAGATGTTAAATGAAGCAACACTTGTGCTCCAGTCTCCTCTGCGAGCTCAGCAGCAGCAGCAGATGTCAGGTCCCAGGCTGGATGCTGTCAGGTTCATGTATGGTGTCGCTGAGCGCTCACACACTGTGTCACATGTCGTGTGTTTTGGAGCTTCGCCCAAACAGTGACGCCGCTGAAGCTCCTTCCCCTCAGAACCGCGGCTGACAGGACGCGTCGCCTCCTGGAGTGACGTCACTGTCGTCGCCTGTCGCTGCGTCTCGCTGCCGGTCTGCAGCTTCCTGCTGCCGAACCGACGATTCAAAATGAGAGGAATCTCCTTCGTTTGAGGTCTGTGGCGGCTGCTCGCTGTGGGTGTGTTCCCCTCCAGGTGATTTTCCTCCGCGGTGTGTGTCGTGACCGGTTCTAGGAGAGCTTGGAAAGGCTTGTGGCTCTGTCTTAATATCACATCTTTAAGACTTTGACACGAGTGCTGTTTGTCTGGGTGATTTCCACTTTTAAGATATCTTCACTTTTACTCAGGTACGACTTAACACAACGTAAAACAAACAAACCAGTAAAAATCCATATGAATCAGTCAGCGTTCACCAAACGTACCTAAACACAGGTGTGTGTGTGTGTGTGTGTGTGTGTGTGTGTGTGTGTGTTTACAGTCAGATTACTGACAAGTCAAGGTTCCTCTGAACGATGAGTCACATCTGTGTGGAGACGGATCGTTGGGGTGTGTTCATGAACACATGTGTGCCTGTGAGCGTGAGAGTGGTAAAGATCTGAGAAACGTCTTAAAATAACCATGTGAGCCTGTGTGTGTGTGTGTGTGTGTGTGTGTGTGTGTGTGTGTGTGCGCGGAGGAGAAGCCAGTTAATGAGCCGCTATTTTCGACCCTCTCCAGGACAGGATGTCGTATTTTCTGTGACTACACGGTGGCGGGTGGCACACATCAAATCAGCACAGACAGAAACGGACCATTAATGAGCCTTCGAAATCCAGACAGCACTTCTGATGTGTCACTGGGCCCGTTCAGTGTGTGTGTGTGTGTGTGTGTGTGTGTGTGTGTGTGTGTGTGTGTGTGCTGGTGTAAAACCCTTCAGGAACAGCGAGCGCTCTTTGAACGCCAACAGTAATTTACAAAAGCAAACAGGATTCACTGCAAATCAAGAGCCGCCGTCTGATTTCTCACACGATGTTCTGAGCTTATTTTAGCATCTTTACTTTCACGTCGACCTCGAGTGGCAGCTGCAGAAGAAGAAGAAACACTTAACGACATGCTGTATGGTCAGCCGCTCGCAAAAAAATACACTTGAAATCACCTGGATCACCTGCTGTTAATCCAGATTATCACCAACTGTGAAACTGAACGTGGGACCACCTGAAATCAGGGACGCAGCAGCAGGAAATGGCTGATTAATGATTACAGCGCCTTGTTTTTAGACCAGCCTGTAGGAGATCAATGTGGTTGGAAGAAGTAGCCGGAATCTCCCTTGGAGCAAAGATTTAAAGGAACAGTTCACCCCGAACAATCCCATCATTATCTGCTCTCGCTCATGGTGAAGTTCTGCCAAGCTCTCCTGCAGCTTCACAGCAGAAACAGCGTCGCAGTTCGCACGGTTTTAAAATGTGACTGTTGAAAATAATGTCTCCCTCCCTCCATCCGCCACAATCTTCACTGTAGCTGCTGAGCTAACAGTGTGCACGCCATCTGACGCGGATTTGTACGAGCTCAACCATTCGTCGAGGGTGTTAATGACATTATGTTAAATCAAACTTGGGATCTTGGCGCTTCAGAGGACTCAGATCGCGCTGAACGAGCTGCATGGAGTCTTTAACGCGTGACGTAATTTTCATGAAGGAACGAGCTTTTCCACATTTTGTCAAGATCCAAGATCCAGCAGCTCTTTGCTAAAACGGATCACAAAGCTTTCCAGAGCATCATTTCAGTTTTGTTTTACTTGTGTTTTCTGTGTTTCTGTGGTGTCTTTCACTCTTCTGGTGGTTCTGGTGCTTTTCTCCAGCTCCTCACCAGCCTGAGTTTCCCTCCACACCTGACCTGTATCTAACCTAACGAGCCTCAGACCTGGTCCCTGTGATTCTCTGCCTCCCCCTCGTTAGTCCGGTTTGAATTTAAGTCCAGTCTTTGCTGAGTCCTGATATTCCTGCAGCGTCACAGAGGAGATCATGGTGCAGGAAGATGCTTCTTGAACTGCACTGCATGTATTTCTGTCTCTCTGCGTTTCCCCCTGAGAGTCTACAGCGACATCTTAATTACCGTGTTAGCATGCTTAAATCTGCTAATTAGCACTGAACACAAAGTCCAACTGAGTTTTGCTTATATGTCCCCAGAAAATTACAAAACTGATTTTTTTATTTTTTAAATTTTCTGATCACTGAAGTCAAACACAACTGCTCTCTGCGTCCCACTGAATTATAATCAATTACACAAATGTGCAAACCAGTTTTAGTTAATCGACCCATGCAAACATCTAAATCTCTGGATCCACGACTACTTTCATGAGGTGACATTATACTAAACATGAATGACATTTTGTGGGGTGCACACATCCTGCAGCAGCTGTAACGATGTGCTTTGTTTCAGACAAACACAATCATCTCAGCTGCTCCCTGTTGGTAATGAGTCACGCTGCTCGCTGTGTCGTGCCGTACAGCGCCGGGTTTGTTTTTGGAAACCACGAAGCACAAAGGTTGAACGCCACCGGATGAAACGACTCCCGAGGCCCAGACCTCCTCCCCGCTGCAAGAAACAGTCCGAGGATCTGAACACCATCTTTACTCCACTGAGCACATGTGAGGGTAACTAGAGAAAAGACAGGAAGTATCATCGAGTCTGTCTTGTTCTCTGCACGAGTTTGATTCACCTAAAACAAAGAAAGCTGTTAAAATATTTAGTGTTCTTGCTTCTTGGATTTAGATAAAATACAACTTTCATACAAAGATTCAGACGGAAGCACAAATAAAGACGACGACATCATATATATAACGTGACTCGCGTTAAAGTCTCAGGTTTGAGCCTCAGCCGGTGCAGCCGCAGACATTTCTTGCAGCGTGGGGATGAGGCGAGGCAGAGCCCAGCCCGGCACGGTCGGCGCCGTCGACCCGGCTCTATGATTAAACTGACAGTTGGGATGTTGCAGAGCGCCAAAGCACTGCTATCAAAACTGTGAACTGGCTGCAATAATTAACGGCTTCGGCTGCACGACGAGCGACGTGCCAGAACAGCTGAGAGGCAACGAGACACACGGTCAGCTGCCTGACGTCTGAGAGGACACACTGAGTAAAGACACTGTGAGGAGACACTGAGAGGACACACAGTGAGGACACACTGAGAGGACACACTGAGAGGACACACTGAGAGGACACACAGTGAGGAGACACTGTGAGGAGACACTGAGAGGACACACTGAGAGGACACACAGTGAGGAGACACTGAGAGGACACACTGTGAGGACACACTGAGAGGACACACAGTGAGGAGACACTGAGAGGACACACAGTGAGGAGACACAGTGAGGACACTCTGAGGGGACACACAGTGAGGAGACACTGTGAGGACACACTGAGAGGACACACAGTGAGGACACACTGAGAGGACACACTGAGAGGACACACAGTGAGGAGACACTGAGAGGACACACTGTGAGGACACACTGAGAGGACACACTGTGAGGAGACACTGTGAGGACACACTGAGAGGACACACAGTGAGGACACACTGTGAGGACACACTGAGAGGAGACACTGTGAGGAGACACTGAGAGGACACACAGTGAGAACACACTGAGAGGACACACAGTGAGGAGACACAGTGAGGACACACTGTGAGGAGACACTGTGAGGACACACTGAGAGGACACACAGTGAGGAGACACTGTGAGGAGACACTGAGAGGACACACAGTGAGGACACACTGTGAGGACACACAGTGAGGACACACTGAGAGGAGACACTGTGAGGACACACAGTGAGGACACACTGTGAGGAGACACTGAGAGGACACACAGTGAGGAGACACTGTGAGGACACACTGAGAGGACACACTAGCTTCAGATTATGACGCTCTACTGTCAGTTTTGGACATAAAGAACTCAAAACCATCAATAACAAACTTGCAGCTTCCAGTTAAGACTTTCAAAATAAAGCTTGACACGAAACATGTCATATTCGACCTTTGGACTGTTTGTTGACGGAAGTGAAGGAGAAGATCTTCGAAACTCTGGCCACAAAACATGACTGCATAGTGTCGTGTAGACAGTAGGAGACACACGAGGGAACAGGCAGCCACACAGGTGAGGCAGGAGGGAGAACACAGGACCGGGGAACAGGTGTGACACAAGACGAAAACAGGAAGACGGCAGGAAAACACAGAGTTAAAAACAAAGTGTCTAATGAGACGCAGGTGTTGTAGAAGAAGAGCGAGGAAACAGACAAAGAGAGGAAACTGGAACATCACACGACAGGAAGTAAACTACAAAATAAAAGAGGGACGCCGTGCTCGACCTGGACTCTGACTCGGACTCTTTAAACCAGGCTGATGTAAATGATGCTGGAGGGAAACTACAGCGTCAGCGTGTTGAACAAAGGTGGAGAAAACTGTTGAATAAAGATCTCAAACCCACGTGACGTGCGTGCGATCAGACAGGTGCTGCCGGCCGAAGGTGAAGTGGAGCGACTGAGTCCTAATGCAGCTTTTAATCATCGCTCTAATGAATTAAACTGCAGTCTGTCTGCCTCACTGACTCACCGCCCGCTCTCATTTCCTGTATGGAGAG
>NC_051059.1:26678970-26693970 GCF_904848185.1 Acanthopagrus latus
TTGACTGTGGCTGACGACAGGATCGGGTCTTTGTTGGAGACACGGTTGTTTTATTTCATTAATAAGAACGTTGTGTTTTCTGATCGGTTCCTGATCGCCGTGATGAATCAATCACTGAATCGTTTCCCGACGATCTCGCTCCAGCTTCAGCCAGGAGCACAGCTGGAAAAGTGTGAATGTGATATGACGTCCTCGTACGTGCTCTCCTGGGAGGCTTTTAAGGAGATATACAACAATTTACAGTAATAATCTGAGCAGGAGGAAATCAGTAGAAATCAAACTTTAGCTGTTTTTACACCAGGCAGCAAGCCACAACCAGGAAACAGCTGATCACAGCAGTCAGTCCATCACTTCATCCACAGAACGTCAAGATGAGCAGCTGGACAGCTGCAGAGATCCAGGAGACGCAGCGTCTCCTCGTCTCTGTAGCTGTCTTCTGTCCACTTGTTGTTGTAGCAGCAAGCTGCTAACGGACGCTACTTTCAAATTAAAAGCCCCCGCTAAGAACCCAGTTCTAAACTCCAGTGGGGTGCAATGTAAAGCTCTTATTTTGAAGACAAATTAGTTGTCACTGTTCACAGCCCAACTTCCTGCTTGTCCTCCTACACCTACCACAGCGGTGGCTTTCTGGAAAAGAAGGAATATCACACCTCTGTTTTAGAAAGACGAGGCGGCACGCTGCAGCCTTTACCTTCCTGCAGATGTTCCACCTTTTCTATCTAAAAGCAGCTGTAGACACGTTCTGTAGGTCGAGAGCTGTTTTTCTTCACGAACGATAAAAAGTCTCTGATGGAAACTTTGTCGTGTGTTAACCTCGGTGCTGCGCTGCACTCATTTACTGTGATTGATGCATAAGTAGAAGTGATCCTGTAATTCTGTTTCACACCCCAGTTCCTTTTCAGGGCCTGACGGGAACAGACGTCCTCCGCCTCCCTCCGTCAGCACCGCCCACGTACCCAGAATAACCTCCTCACCGCCCCTCCTCCACACCCTCGGCACCACACGTGACTCACAAAATATCATTAATGACAACATTTAGTTTTCCTGACTTTCACACGTACGTAGATTTCTGTTTCCTCAGACGACAAAAAGGTTCCAGAACACTGTCTGAGGCTAGACAGGTGGCAGGGTCCGCCACATGTAAACAAAGTAAAACAGTATAAAACTGTGTTGTTTCTTTATTCAGTCATGAAAACAAAGAGAGTTTGTTCTAGTTTCAGTGTGTTGTTCTCACTGACATCTTCTTCTTCGGCGTCTTCAGCGTCAAACGTGTTTTTTTTGCAGTTAAAATGTCGATCAGCCAGACAATAAACTGGCTGGTGATGTAATCGTGGCGCCGGCTGAAGAGCTGAGGCGCCGCTTCTCAAATGTTTTCAGAGGAAACTGAAGCTGAGGCAGAACATCACGTGCAGCAGAACACAAGCAACACAAACAGAAAGCAGTGCATCATGGGAGACGGCGAGAACAACAAACAGAAGAGAAGAAAAACAACAAACAGCCTGTGTGTATCCCAGCATGCTCAGCGCTTATTACATAGCGCAGCCCTGTTCTCTCCTGATTTAATATCATGTCTTTGTTTTGTCCCCCGGACGGCGAGCGGCGAGCTCGTCTGTCCGTGAGGTCGTATAAATGTTGGTTCACACGCTAATAAAAGACGTTTAATGCGAGGCGAGCGTGCGACAGCGGCGAGGGCAGAGATGATTCACCACTCCGGGATTCACAACGTGTAGATAGTCTGGATGAAACGATCAAAGAGAATCAAGATGGAGGAGGAACCATCGGCGGGGTTTATCAATTAGTCATGGCTGCGTACAATTACACCGCCTCCTTTAATTATTTCATTTTGGATTCATCTGTTCATTTTTAATTTTACAGCCCAGAAAAAAACATCAGGTTTCTGCAAAATACACCTGAATTTGGACGTCTCAGATGGACCATGTTGATATTTCATGTGTCAGATCACAAAACAAAAATGACATGAGCTGTCAGGAGAAGGTGGAGGAGGTGGAGGAGGAGGAGGAGGAGGAGGAGGACAGCTGGGCAGGATGTCCACTGAGCCAGAGACCACTGTTCAAGCCTGAGTTTCAGCACTTGTAAGGTGAAGCCTGCAGCGGTTCAGCTTCTCACACCTGGTTTATTTAACGTGACGCCGGCACGTCGTTGCTGCTGCTGTTTTCAGCTGTCAGCCATGACACGGATCTCTTACAGAACCCCAACTAAGTGGATTCTAGTTTTCCAGGTTGATGCCTTCATGAGCCGAGATCCAAACATCTTCAGTTTGACTACTGAAGGAACAAGAAAGAAACATCAAACACAGGAGAAGTCGTAACTTGCTGTTTCTGAGGAGCGTCTGTAGAAATCTCTCTGGTGTTTCCTTTTGTTGTCAGACTGTTGAAGTTCTTTGTGGTTCTAAGAGGAAATCTCTGCTCTTTGATTCAGCACTGAGAGCAAACACTGACATTTACCACTGATGTTGGAAGCTGCTGCAGACTGGATCTTTGCCTTGTTTGGTCTGCAGGTACAGTGTTTCTCTGCTTGTTTTTCACGGTCCGGCCTCCACCGACTGTCCTGCCAGAATATTCTGGCCGACCCGAGTCAGGTGACAGCGGGGCTGATGGAGGATGATGTGTTTACTGACACTGGCTGTGGGTCAGCAGCCTCACTGAGGAGGGAACACCTGAACGCCTCCCAGTCCCCACCGACTGCTGTTCCAGTAAACCACAGAAGAAGAAGAAACTGCTTAATACTGCACGACTGAACTGAAGGATCTACTGACGACGTGTTGATGTGTGAATCGAATGTGTCACCTTGTGATTATTAAGCTGGAGGGTGTCAACACACCACACTGCATCACTGCCACTAGACTGATGTTTCTCTCCGTGTGGGGACATTTTAGATATTTAAATATTCAACCAATCCTTCACCGTCACTATCAGATCCTGAAGAATATCAAACGAATCCAGATGCTTTGGATTTCTGTAAACCAACATCCTCTTCAGGCCGAACAGAAATACACAGGTTTCCTTCACGGTTCAGGAAAGACTAAATTAAGATGAACGCACATTTTCCATTTCCCCTCCAGATCCAGTCAGCAGTCGACAGAACAGAACAGAACCACCCGACGGTGGAGGTCAGCTCTGGATCTCTGCTGCAGTCGGGCTGATCAACAGGAGTGAGGAGAAGTCACCAGATGTTTGAGTAATCTCTGAGCTCTCCTGTCGATGGTGAACTGTTACAGATTAGAGCAGAATCTGAAGTGACTCCTGGTGTTTGTTCTCCAGAGGGTCCGGCTCTGATCCAGACGCTCTAGCTGGCTCTGAGCGGCTCGACCCGGACCACAAACAGCAAACGTACCTGTTCAGTATTATCACCTGTCAGAGAGGTCGACACCTGTGGGTACATCTGCTGACACAGAAGATGAACAAACTGTTAGAGCTGATAAAAGGTCACGTGGAGAGAAGACGGACACGGAGCTCCGTCATCTATCAACCCGAGCTCAGCGCTCATATGTTTTTAACTCGACGCTCGTGGAGTGTCAGCTCCATCCATCAGCCGCGTCCTGCCGAGACGTTCATATCTCACGTCTGAGGCGGCAAAACACCACAAGAGAAACAGGACCAGTAAGATTTGAATATCTGCCCGTCCATCACTTCCTCAAGATGAACTCTGGAGCTCCTGATGTTGATGCTCTCAGCTGATTCTGTCCTCTGACATGTTTGTCTAATTTACTTTCTGACATCACGTTTCTTTCTCCTGTTCCTTCTCTTCTTCTTTTTGCATCTTCACTTTGCAAACATTTTCACATTTAACGTCAGAGAATTTTTCAACAAGCAAGCAAGAATAAAGAACTAAGAAATAATGAACTGCTTTTATTCTTTCCACTGTAGATAATTAAATTCAGTCAATGCTGTTTCTTTTAGCTTCTGTCACTGCTCTGATTTATTAAGTAAATATGTGTGTGTGTGTGTGTTGGAGCTGTCTGCACACACACACAGATTAAATGGCCATCCAGCGAGTTGCTGACAGGAGGTTAAATACGAAGACTTCGACCTTTCACTTTTGAATCCCACCGGGCAGAACCGAGCGTGCCGGCAGAACGTGATGTTTGTCCTGCAGCGGACGTTCTCTCCCGTCCACGTCGCATGTTGTTGTGTTGTTTATTACAGAGCGACATGGATGCAGACGAGGAACTTTGAGCTCATATAAACTCATCTCTGCCGACAGATACCTGCATGTGAACGCAGGATCTCATGGGAAACATTTTGGTTGGATTTTTGGTTTGTCGTGTGCACGGCACCTCGATCTCTGCTCTGACTGAGCCAACGTGAGTTAATCCTGTTTGTCTTGATGTGTCTGCCTGTACGACGCCTCATCAGTCTGCTCGTCTCGCTCTCTGAGAGAAGGCAAATCA
Source organism: Acanthopagrus latus (assembly GCF_904848185.1). Classification (NCBI taxonomy): domain Eukaryota; kingdom Metazoa; phylum Chordata; class Actinopteri; order Spariformes; family Sparidae; genus Acanthopagrus; species Acanthopagrus latus. The sequence goes on from NC_051059.1 coordinate 26,683,382, forward strand.
TTTCCTGTCACAGTGAACAGATGCACAGATCCTGTCAGCCGTTATAGACGCTAACCTTCATTAGCTGTTTCCGTGTACGACATCCTCCCTGACGACAGAGCGATTGTGTTGGCTGATGAAGATAGAGAGGAAGACCGCCGCTGAAAACACTAATTGCCTGTGACGTTTAACTACTCGTCAGGGAGGTCGACACACCCGGTTAGAGGACCTGAGGAGGAGGCCGACGGCGGGCGAGAAGTTGGGAGAGCGGCGCGCAGAGAGCAGCTGTCCTGATTAGATCCGACTCTTCCTCCTCTTCGTCCTCGCTGCATTGTTTTGGCATCTCTAATTAAAGAAGTGACATTTGTTCCAGAGCCCGGGGTCGCTGGAAAACTAAGACTCTCCTTCTCTATCTCCACCTCCTCCATCGAGCCCTCTTCCTCCACGAGGTCGCCGACACCGACAGTACGTATCAATCACTGTCTCCAGCCTCCGGTGGTCCCTTGGGTTCCTCGTTGGCAGCGTGATGGTGAATGTCAGATGGTCTGGTAATGAGTTGTTATTGTGCCAGTCGATGTGTACGCGCCTCCCCGATGAACTCGGGTCACCGCGAGGATAATGTACCATTGATTGCGTGATCAATGGCTCGCGGGAGCAGCCGAGGGGGTCGTTGTTAAGCGCTGAGGCGAGTGAACAAGCTCGCCGCGGTGTTTGTAATGCCTGCACGGCCTCCGGCATGCATACCAAGTGTGACATTGGCCTCGCAGCGCTCCGTCCTCCTCATCAGAGGGTGGTTGGGTGAGGAGGTTGATTCATGTCCTTCCTCTTGAAGCTTTCTTTGAGCCTCGCTAATACTGTGTGAAAGTCAGTGGTGACGGCTTCCCATGTGTCTCTGAGCCCTGATCCCTGACATGTGACCCTTTCAGTGAAATCTGAACAGATGACGTTGGTGGGAGAGCGTCAGAAAGGTGAGGCGAGCTGGTGTGGACAGATAAAGCGACACGACGTTGTGTACACAAAGTCTTAGAAGACCACATCCTGACTCCACACTTGCTATTATCTCCGTATATCATCCTCCCTGATGTACCGGACGACATCCTCCCTGTCTGACGTGTGATCGTGCAGTCGGTTAGCTCCAACATGTCCGCGTCACACAGAACAATCCTGTTACATCCATTTCATTTAAGCGTCGCAGTCACACTCGCGGTGATTCAGGCAGCTCTGTGTGATTGAACAAAGCTCTCCGTCACGGATGTTGCCGGTGACCTTGTTATTAAAGTTGTGGAATTAATGTGTTTCTGATTGACGTGCGTATGATGAATGAATTATGCGGCTCCACACCGACTGATTGTTTTCCAGCTGCTGGAGCTTGGTAACAGCGCAGATGAGCTGTCGTAGGACGGAAGAATGAAGCTCTTGTATAAAATCACCTGTAGCTTGGCTCACCATTAATCTCAAGGTGAAAGGTTCGATCCCTCCCCTCCTGCCCACGTGTCCTTGAGCAGTACACTGATCTCCACAGAGCTCGACCAGGAGGTCAGGTCGCTGTGGACGGAAACATCTGTCGGGTCAGTGTCATGTACAAACATAAGTAGTTAATCACGCAGAAACAGATGCTCTTCATGTAATGTGTTGGTTAAAACAACATGAGGATTAGTGACAGCAGTTTTACAGACTCACACTGAAAAACACTGAGAGATGATAAAAGTTGGATACTTTCAGTTTTATTTTATCTAATTGAGGCGTCGCGTAAAGTTCAGGTGCACAGGTATGAAGGCTGCGGCCCTGTTCACACCTGTTTTGACGCCCTGACACGTAAACGGCGTTTCAGGTCTGAGGGGTTTTTTTGGCTTGGAGGGCTTAAAAACAGTGTGAACCTGCAGTTAAGTTAAGGAAACCTCGGCTGGGTGGCGGCTGATGAAGATGACTGACAGGTGCTGGAGGACACACACACAGCAACACTTCCCCTCCAGAACAGTTCTGTGTTTCGGGTCCAGACTGCTTTAATTACCCGTCTGACGGGACGATCGTGTACACACAGTTTCCTCTGAAGGTCGTCTTGTTACTTCCTCTTGAAACTCCTCAAGATGTCTGTGTTTGAACTTTTGCAATTTGTTCGCCATCATTCGATCGAGCCGTCTGGGAGGGCGAGAGGCAGGATTCTTACAGCGCTCCCCTGCAGCAGCAGACTTCTACATGCTGCTGATTTAGAGCCACTTGTAACCATGGGAGACGGCGGACCGCGCCGCAGCCGTCGCCGTCTCATTAAGAGTGCTGCCGGGTCTGATCAAAGCAGGACGTATTGTTACCCAGCAGACTTATTCAGCCGCTCCCTGAGATTTAACCTCAGCAGACCTTCTGCGTCTCTGCAGGCTGAGCAGACACACAGCGACACGTTACAGCACATTACTGAAGGAAATCACACCAGTCAGAATCACAGTTTGAAGTGAAACTAGACGAGTTTAAGCTTCTTTCAGTTTGATTCATTTAAAGACAGAAACACAAACTTCCACTGAACTTCAACTTTTAAATGCAGCTGTGTTGTAGAGATATCTACTGATGTTAGCATGCTAACCAGCTAGCCCTGAAAACCTCTTATTCCCACCCGTCAACATGTCCTGTGCTAATGACTAGCTGCACAGCTAACTAAGCTCCCAGTTCTGGTTTTACGGTGTATTTCCTGTCCAGCTCAGGCTGCAAGCACAGATAAACCCAGACAGACTCAGTCAGCGACTAGCTGCAGAACGGAGTGAAGCGTTCAGCAGCTGAACAGCCAGACGTTTCCCTCAGGAGGTGGAGGAGACCAAAAACTGAGCGTTAAGAGAAGCAGCGTTCTTGCTCTCTGTCAAATGGTCGTGACGTTGGTGCTTTTATGATCCAATCATCTGACTCAACTTCAGGAATATTAAGTATAACATGCAGACATTAGCCACATCTTTGGTTTAACAGCGTAAAAACCCAGAGCCTGCTTCCTCCAGTCTTTAGGGTTATTATAAGTAACCTCGTGGAACATTTTTCTCCCAGAATAGAGATACAGTTTAACAGGATATGAAACAAATCTGTTCCATTTTTATAGACACAAAAACAATCAGAGAAGAGCTGCATGCTTTGTTAATGACGGCCAGATTTGGAGGCTTTTAGCAGAATTGCGGCGGCTCGAGGTCAGGAAGAGCAGGAAGAGCTTCAGTTTGCTCCAGTGATCGTCGCCGAGCTGAAGTCAGGACAGAATCAAACGGACCGTGTCTTTCATTTTAACTGCGTTAGCTGCTGCAAACAAGTTTTACAGTTTTACAAATATAAACAAAACACTGTGATGATGTCAGATTACAGCCCAGCAGGGAAACGTTGAATGATATTTTTAGTGTCTCACATTTTGATTCCAAACATGAAATCATTTACTCAGTGGACTCAGTCTGCCAGCATGTTGCAGACTTGCTGTTGGCGTGAACAGACTGACGTAGTGAACATGGAGACAGTCTGGATTTGTTTTCTGGTTCCGAGAGCAGAACAGGTTGATCGCTCGTCCCTCCCTGCATCAGAAAACCTGCTCTGCCTTGTTGAACCTCTGTACGTTTCCTCAGCCGGAGACTCTCCAGCTCTTCATATCTTTTGTCCGCTGACATTTTCCTCGAGAGCAGATTTATTGGCCCACATAATTAAAATGGCTGGCGTCACATGCTGCAGCGCTGCTACCTGCTGCACCATAAAATGTGACGGATGGGACACTGGAACGTGACACCGAGGCTGAAAACAAAAAAAAACATCTCCACCGTAAATCTCTGAAACGGCGAAAGAGCGCCAGCGGCCGGCGCGCACGCATCACGTGTCTGATCTGCATCGATGAACGAAGCGTATATCAGAGCGATCGTGTGGATTTACTGCAGGGAAGCAGATAGAGGTTGTCGGCCACAACATTAATCTCACTTTGCAGAGCATACATGATTTTAATCTCACTCTGTGGAGACTGTGTGTGTCTTTAATCCATCTTCACCACCGCAGCTGAACTGAAGCTCAGGACCTGATGACTCTCCTCAGTGATGAGATCGAATATGAGGAAGTGTGTTACAAACCTCAGTGTGAGTCTAAACACTGAAACATGTGGCGATTCGCTGCAGAAACCTGCTGATATCCACTGAAAATAATAAAATATATTCAGCAGATGGGGAAAACAAAATGTGTTCTTCAGTACCGACTATGTGTTCTTTTTTTAAAGATATCATCTGCAAGAATTCTGCATTATAATGTATAAAAACATTAATATATTTTGTTCTGTTGTTTACTGACGTCATCACAAATCTGTCCAACAATGTTTCCTGTGGTCGGTACAGACGGTTTGACGGTCGGATCATCAGCCTTATTAAGTTACGTTAGTAATAAACTAAGGAACAACATCAGAATTAGTTTGTGTGTTTGTCGTCCCCTCCAGCTCCAGTCAGCAGAACAGAACCTGGAGGGCAGCTCTGGGCCAACAGAACCTGATGAGACTCCAGGTGTTTATTCCTCCGGCGCTGGACGGCTCTCTCAGTAAACATCAGATGCCGTCTAATATTTCTGTGACGCTGATTCACTTCAGGATCTCTTTAACGTTCCCGGGTCCCATGAATTGATTCATCCCACACGGATCCATCCGGTCCAGACGGGAAAGAAAAAAAATAATATTCTGTTGACATAAATCTGAATCTTGTGAGAAGAAAAATATAATTGGACACATTCAGCTTCAGTTTGACAGAAATCCCTGGTAAAAAAAGAAAGACAGGAAAAAAGAAAAATGTAAATATTAAAATTAGATTTAAAATCACTGCCTTCGTTCTCAGTCCATGTTTTTTCTTCCCTCCACTTTCGCTCTGACTCACATCCACAGCCATGCTGTGATTGGTGGATCTCGGAGGGGATTTGCGGCAGATTGATGCCTCGCTAGAATTTAAACACCACTGTTTGCAGAGTCCTTAATTATTTGCTCCCGAAGCCCTTCGTCTTCGTCGTCTTCGTCTTCTTCTTCCCACTTCATTGCTACGCAGCCTGTCGCCTTCGTCTGTTTGACAATCAGCCACCTGCTCGCTGACTCCGACACAGTTTGACTCCAACAGAACCAAATGTATGTGGACAGACCCGCAGTGTCGGCACGCATGAATATGAAGCTGCAGCAGAAAAAAAAAGACCAGAACATCGGGCTCATTTAGAAGCTTTTATATCGCTGCCAACCAGCAGGAAGTATTAAATGTTTTTCAGTCACAACATGTCGTCACACACACACACACACACACACAGCGGGGGATTGAACTCGTGACCTCACAGTTGAAGGTTTGTACATCTATCCGCAGGAACTGATCGGTAAATGAGCCTAAACCATATTGATTTTTACTTAAACACCCTCTTTATAATCTTTGTGCTGCTCTGCCGCTCGATCGGAAACGGATCAATCGAGGTTTTCTGCCGACGACCCGCCGTGAATATCAGACAAACATGACGAGCTGAGGAAACAATATGATGACAAGTATTTATTGATCCGTAGGTATGAGCGGATCACAGACACATATGTGCACTTTGATTATCATCTGTGGAAGAAATAAAAGTTGAACAGCCCAAAATTATTTCATATTTTCTGTTTTATGAAAACACTTCAAACCTTCAGCTACCTGCAGAAACATTCCAGCTGACAGCAGCTCTTCTGACTCAAACTTCAGACGGACACACACACTTTCAGTTCCATCTTGGCGCCGGGCCTCGGACCAGCGGCGGCGCCGGGCCTCGGACCAGCGGCGGCGGCGGGCCTCGGACCAGCGGCGGCGCCGGGCCTCGGTGCACAACGAGAGTTTGTGATTTGACAGTTGAGGTTGTTTCTAAGTCGCCTCTCTGACGTTGACGCTTCCTGTCTGAATCCAGTCATAGACCCACCTGCTCTGCTCCCCTTTTAGTTTAATTGGCACCCTGAACAACTGGACTCACGACCCGTCGATCAAACCAGCGAGACAGAAGCAGCAGGAACGGAGCTTTTTAGTTTCTCTGAACTTTGAAAGCCTGATAATGGCCGTTCGGTGTAAAGTGAACCAGCAGACAAAGTGCAGAGAGACTGTCGGCTTTCAGAAACACTTCCCTGAAATAGAACAAGAGCTTTGTGCTTTTTCCATTTTCCTGCGACGCGTCCTGCCGCTTGACTTAAATTGTTGGCTTGGAGGAGACACTGACACGTCCTCAGCCTCTCTGAGTGGAGCAGCTTCGCCCGAAACACTTTACTTCAAATATATAATAAAAAAAGGGGGGAAGAAGAAAATCAGCACCCACGCGCTGCAGCGCTCCAGCTGAGCGGCCCGCGGGCCTCGGCTCTGCTGAGTCCAGTTCTTCTCTCTCTGGTTTTTTTGGAAGGAGGAAGTAGATGATAAATCAACGTCGTCTTTGTCTCTCTGAAGAGCACATGATGCAAATCTCGGAACAATAAGCACCAGAATTGTGCTTATTGTTCGACTTGACTCGACTGAAGGTTCAGGAACAAGGACGGATCAGGTGTTTTGAAAAGTATTTTCAGAAAGGAAATCGACACGTGTTTTGCTTTTAGTCACTGTTGTGAAGCAGATGTTGCACCGTCTTCTTCCCTGATCGGTAGATCCGCGTCTGTTTTTTCCCTTTCAGGTCTCAGTGATCAATATTCTTTTATTACTCAGCTGCTGGATCCAGTTTGGCGGGCAGAACGGTGTTCTGGTCTTCGGTTCCGACTGAGCCGCACCTTAATTCACCTGACAGAGGCGAACAGAGAGGCAGCTCCCCTCGGGTCTCTTTATCTTTCTTACTTTTAATTGGGCCACTCGATCAAAGAGAGATGTCTCGCCAGTGAAACACTGTGTCATTTTAATTTTCTCTCATTAGCTTTTAAATTACTCAGCAGCCTCTCCGACGGGAGACCGGTCATTTTTAAGATGGAAATGAAAGAGACGGCGAGGGGGAACGGAGGAGGAAACGCAAGCAGACTGAAAGCGGTTCTGAGACTGTATACGGAGGAGTTCTGGCCCGTTCTGAAGCGGAAGGATGAGGGTCTTTACTCTGAACACGGGGGATTATTTGGAGGAATTGCTCAACAAGCTTCACGATCGACACTGGAAAATGTGTTAAAATATCACAAAAGACGGTCGACGGGTTTTAAACAGCAGCAGTTCTTGTTTTCCACAGGATTCGTCTTTTCTTGAGTTAGTTTATGATTTAGATAAAGACGGCTGAGGTGTATAAACATTTCACAGGTATATGAGCATCATAAAGTCCCACACACTCATTATTTATTCATTTATTATCAGTCAGAGTTTAATACAAACATGTTTTCAGGTCATAATTCATTTTCTAAGAGTTTATTTTTATAAACTATTTATCTTTTAAAGGAAATGAGAATTTTTTCCTCAGGCTCAGAGAAATCAAACTGTTCCTGGAGCTTCTCAGCAAAACAACAGAAGAAAATATATTAATGTGATAATAATAATAATGATAAATATATTAAACAAGTCACCAGAAGTCCCTGAGACCCTAAACTGATCTAACAAGGTGTTGATGGTGCAGGGGTTTAAAAACAGAATGAGCTCAGCTGTGTTTATCTGATCTGGAACCAGTAAAACCATCATAGGACACGTAGAGGACGGTTCTGTATGGTTCTGTATGGTTCTGTACGGTTCTGTATGGTTCTGTACGGTTCTGTATGGTTCTGTACGGTTCTGTATGGTTCTGTACGGTTCTGTATGGTTCTGGTCACTGTCAGATGTTTTCACCCTCCAAATGATGTCCGGCAGACATATTCTACATTTTTTAAGGTCATGCTAGCAAACAGGGATCTCGGTTAAGAAGCTTAACTACGGCACAAGTATCATTCTCTGGAGTTTTATTAAGCAAACGGATCATCAGCTTATAGAGAGGAGACTTTAGCAAATCTAGTGGGAAATGGTGCAGAGAGGGAGGCGGGGCCGGGCCGGGGAGCCGCCGGAGGTATATATAGGATTAAACTCCCTCTGTGGCCCTACAAGGAAAACTATTAACAAGCTCGTCTGAGCTGACGATGTTTTGGGAAGCTCCGGGTGGAAGCTGGTGTCGAAATGTCACAAATGTCAGGAAGACAACTTCAAGTCGGGACCAAGAGAGGAAACAGTGAGTGAAGCAGACGGCGTGGTTCATGTTTCACACACAGGTTGTATGACATGAAGATGGTTTAACTGTTTGGATTGTGCTCGTCGCTTCGACACAAGACAACTCAAAGTGCTTCACAGGGACATTAGGAGACATTAAAAACAGGAAGGACGAAATCAAGAAACAAAACATCAGAGATCAAAAGTAGAATACGAGCGACGAAGAGCTGAAGATAAGACAAGAACCGTGTAGGGAGACCAGACACAGTTGATCCTGAATCCTGTCCTGGTTTGATTAGTTATATCCCAGTACAACACAGCAGTTCATATCCTGCATGAATTATGGCTGTTTGTTACTGTAGCTGACGACTCGCCCGTCCCCAAACCTGAAGGTCAGCACAGGTCGGATGTCGTCACCCAGACAAGAAGAAAAAAAACAACCTCGTGCATTTTATTTTAAACCAAACTGTGACTTCTGTTCTGTCAATAAGACGCTGAAGATAATAACTGATTACGTCACAGGCTGCAGCTCAGACCGTGTGACAATGTCAGAAATAATCTTTAACATAATGAAAAATATAGAGACAAAACTGAGTCTGGTCTTGAATCTTCCATCACGTCCACCGTGTGAATGTTAAACTCTGAACTTTTTTTTTTTTTTTTTTTAAGATATCCGTTGATACGACAGTTGTGATTCCTGCCGGGTGACGAGAGCGACGGTGCTTCTGCTCGGAGCACAAACATGATGAGTAGAAACATAATATATGTGACGCTCTGAGCTTCTTTCCTTCATCGGAGAGCCGATTACAGCAGCGATCGATCCGCCAGCGGGACAAAAGAGTTTAGTGATGAATAATTGAGTCCGGTGCTCTCGTGTGTCTTGGTGTTTATCGACGTCGGGGCAGATCATTGGCTGATCTGCAGGCAGGACGGAGCTGTAACCTTGGTGTGTTATCTACACACACACACACACACACACACACACACACACACACACACACACACACTGTTTATGCTACACTGTACAATTTGATTTTCTTAACCATTTTCCTTCTTGAAAGCTGAGAGGTGACGTTTTCAACTTGTGCATGAAACCTAAAATCCATCTCTTCTGCAGCAGGACGTTTCTCTTCACTCTCGTGTCGTCGTGCACTTTTAGTTCACGCTAACGATCAGAAAGATTATTTTAAACACTCACTCATGTAACTAGATCTGCATTCAACCTTTGCTCACTTGTACTACAACTGAAGTTGTGAATAATTAACTTGTTTGGACTCAAATCATGATGTTGTCCTGAACCTAACTAACAAGTTTTGGTGCCTAAACCTGACCAAACTTTTAACAACATTAGCTTTGTAATGCACCTCACGCTAACTACATCACGCTAACTCCCTCATGCTAACTACAGACACGTGTGACCCACTGATTCAGCACCACGGACTGGACGGTAATCACAGAACCAACAGCAGCAGTCGTGGAGAGGGTCCGGACCTTCAGACGACGGGTTTTGTTTTGAAGGTGACGGGTCGTTGGGTGAACAGGCTTTTGTTCCAGTTTCTGAACAAGCATATAAATCTGAAGACGCAACACAGACAGTTTACCTGTTGGAATTACACACATGACAGTGTAATTAAAATCAGGTACATGAGTTACATTGTCTGATAATAATCTCAAAACAAATGACAGAGGATGAAATTTATAGGAGATGCAGCAAGATGTTCGCACAAGTGTCTCTGGATTTTAATATTTACAATATTAATGAGGTAATGATACAAACTGTCTCCTTCAGTGGATAAACGAGTTGTTCTCAGAGGAAGATCAGGTCCCAGGACACTGTCTGAAGATGGCAGGGTCCGCCACATATAAACACAGTAAAACAGTATAAACTGTGTCGTCCTTCAAGGTCAGTTAGTTTATTCAGTCGTGAAAACAAAGAGTTTAAATTCTCAGCTCATTAAAAACTACACACTGCTCCTTTAATAGAGGAGCGTGCAGGTGAAATGTTGCATGAGTCAGAACCTTCCAGAACTGTTCTCAGAACCTCTGTCATGAATGCATTTGCAGACTTGACGTCGTTTCTCTTTTTCTAAACTGAAGTTTCACTGAACTGTGAGTTTGTGTGGAGTGTACTCTGTGTGGTGTGTGGACTTTTGTCTGGACCTCTGGAGTCTGTTCATAAAGTCTGGGTTTGGTCTTTTTTAAGATCTTTGTGACTTCAGGCAGGAAAAAACAAAACAAAACAAAACAAAAAAATCTGGCTCGGTCACAGTCAGGAGGGTTCAGACTGTAACCCAGAAACGCCACATCTGATGGGACATGAGGACGGACGAACAGCAGGAGAGTCTGTCCACGTGTCCTCGGAGTTAAAACCAGCAGACCGCTCGGATCCAACGTGTCCGTGATGTGACGGGTGCTGTACTAACACATCTATAACACAAGTTTAACATACGTATCTCTCCTCATACACGTTGAGACCTCTTAATTATTGTTTTCATAGCTCCGGCTCATAAAAGT